>NC_139020.1:109666757-109915584 GCF_964662115.1 Mustela nivalis | reverse complement strand
GTTCTCTTTAAGCCAGAGTTGATTATTGGAGATGATGATGGAGCCAGGGTCTTCAGTTTCAATAAGGGTAATTGGATGTGGGGAAAATAGGAAAGGCCAGATGTTGGCATTTAATCATCACAGGTGACCTAGGAATACCTGTAAGGTTGGGGTGATAACCAGGGGGTCTAGAACATTAGGAATCTGAGAAGATAACTATCTGACAATAGTGATTGCAAGAATGAGGTAGGGGCTATAACTGTATAACCAGAAAAAGTTAAAAGGTGTGCAGAAATCTTATGTACCAGCTGCAAAGAAAAATAGTGATCCCTTATCCAATTTCCTTATATGAGAAAATTCTTAGATCCAGAATCTATCCTTTGAAAAAGAGGCAGAGTCCTGTGGAGAAAAAAGCCTTGCAATCCTGCCCCATATATGTAAAATAAATACCTTCTTCATTCTTCTCCAAAGAAACCAACAGCCATTAATAAAAATAAAACAATTCATTGGAGAAAAGGAAATACTCAGCTCTTTCTAGAGCATTTAAGGAAGCCTAGCTGATCTAAAGCAGAGGTTCTGAAATGAATTGTGCCCAATCCCCCCATACACACACTTCTCGTTAAGATCAGGACTTATGGAAGCCAGGTGACAGACAGAATTATGTTCTAGAAACATCTCACCATGTGTACAATAGGTATTCAGACACATACTCTAGTCATTTCCTTAATATTAGTGCATAAGTGAGATGAATACATTTAAAAGTAGACAAAATCTTCATATTGATTATCTTGACTGTGGAATAAATACTATTGGGCTCTTCAAAAAATATGGTAAATAATCATTCCTATGACTGCATTGCTTCAGTTCTTAATTTCCTAGTATTTTTTTTTTTTTTGGCAGATGTAAAATTGCAACTATAATGTAGAATATCCTTTGAGAATGCAGCCTTTATTTGAATAAAGAGTTTCTTTTAAAGCTAATAGTTTCAGCTGATGTTTTGGATTTGCTTCATATTGTTAAATGCTGTAATAGATGTTGGAAATATCAACTTTACGTTCTTTTGCTTGTGAGCAGGATAAATTCCCCAAGAAGGATGACTGACCTAACTCCGCTTTTGTGCCTTTATTTGTTGAGGAAGTCTAAAGTGCTGTGAGATTGATTAAATCAAATAAATAGGTTGGGGTTGACACTTTGGGTAATTTGTTCATTTCTCTTTGTTGGATCCCTTTTCTGAGTGCTGCCAATCCTGTTGCCATGCAGACAAACCTGATCGTTTGCTGGCAAATTATCACTTTTTGGAAACGGAGTTAACACTAGTTCCTCGTTTAAAAAAATGGAAGTTAAATCTAATGTAAACACCTAACAACCCACTCCTGTTTGTGTTTCGGTCGGGTGGCTTAAATGGCTTATGAATTTTGTTTTCTTCACATACAAAATCAGCTTATTCTCTTGGCTTCCAACTCAAAACTAAAAACTATTCTTTTGAACACAAATGGAACAATTCTGAGTCTCTTGCCACAGATTTAAGGCAAACACTTATTTTTGTAATTATCATTAACCCGTACGTTTCCAGGCATTTCGGTGGGTGGCACAGTGAGTAAAACAAAACACGTACCAGCTTTGTTCAGCAAAAATTCATCCATCTGTTGAATTCCTACTAGACTCCAGGACCTATGCTGGGAAAGAGGGATAAACCTCTTTATCTAGGGAAAGAGAATAAGCCTAGTTTCTTACATAAGGTTGCTTACAAATAATGGAGAAAAGAAAGAAGCATAATTTATTATCACTCAAAACAAAAGCTAGGCGGCACAAGGAAAAGAGGAAGTGGCATAAAATTTCCTGCATGAGAATGAGCAGCTTTCACTAAGGAAGATTTTGCGAGCTCATTTGAACAGGTTTGAATGAAGAAAAACAAATGAGGAAGAGGAATTGAGACCTGATAATAGATAAGTAATATTTCTAAGTGAATCAAATGCACTAATGAATTTTAAAAGGCATATGTTTTAGTCTACTGTAAGGTGAATATTACCCTTTACGGCAATTATTTTTATAACTAAATTAGGTCATCCATAAAGACTTGATTTTTCAGGGACACTGGAAGCATATATCACTGTAAAATCTCCAGGGAGGCCTGACCTGATACTGCATATAATTGAGACATTCCTGCTTCCTTCAGGGAGTAAATCGGTTGATTTTCAACTATTTTATTCACCTCTAATTTAAGTGTCCTCTTTCTAAATGGTAATTTGACCCAGAACATCTCTGAAATGTCTGAGACATTTAGCAATTCCTCAAGGGACCGTTACACCTGTGAGTCATGATGAATTCAGAAGGTAGAGCAAGTTAATGACTTTTGGAAGAAAAAAAAAAATGCATTTGATGTGGTAGGATTCACTTCCAGGAAATCACTTAGCATAAAATCTAAAGGTCAGGAGGATGGAAGGTAGCAACGTGATTACCTACCACCATTTCCTTTAGTGTTAAATAAAGGAACATTTTTGAGTATGTATCAAAAGAGACACTTTCACAAAGGCAGCATGATACTGTTGGAAGGGGACTGAGGTGGGAACTGGGAGCCCCGAGAGAGCTACCTTATCGTGCATTCCATCCTTTCATACATTCAAAAGTGAGAATTGAGATGCAGGCCTGGTTTGAGTTTATAGGCTTGAAAAGTTTAGAAGCTACTTTATAGTAATGAAGTGGACAAAGCCAGATGACAATTTGAATTGAATTAACAATGAAGCTGAGAAAATCAGAATAGATCACTTGGCCACAAACCAGTGTCTAAGAATTTAGTGTTGAAAGAAACAGTGTATTAATAAGTCACATAGTTTGAGGCTTTGCTTTGAGTTTAAAGCTCTGTTTAAAAGTCATGAAATTAGCCACTATGCTTGCAAAATCATAGGCCTAGCAAACTGCTGGGAATTTAACTGAATGAAACTATAAAGTTTTTAAGAAGATAGAGTAACTGTTTTGATTCTAATGATAATAGGTTGATTATATTTAAAATGGAAGCCTAGAAAATTGATTCAGAAACTGGAAATATTAGTGTGGGATAAAGCTTTTAAAACTATCTGGCTGATTTGTAAGGACATGGATGGAATGAACTAGAGGGTATTATGTTTAGCGGAAATAAGTCAATCAGAGAAAGACAATTATCATATGATCTCCCTGATACGAGGAACTTGAAAGGCAACGTGGGGTGTTTGGGGGGTAGGAAAGGAATAAATGAAACAAGATGGGATCAGGAGGGAGACATAGCATAAGATACTCTTAATGTCACAAAACAATCTGAGGCTGGCTGGGCAGGTTGGTGGGGGTAGGGAAAGGGAGGTGGGATTATAGACATTGGGGAGGGTGTGTGACATGGTGAGTGCTGTGAAGTGTATAAACCTGGCGATTCACAGACCTGTACCTCTGGGGCTAATAATACATTATATGTTTATTAAAAAAAACAAACAAACAAACTATCTGACTGACACATTTGTTTTATACATGGAGAAACTGAGGCCCAACAGAATTTTGTGTAAGGATATATGTATATAGAGGAAAGTTCTCATTTTTGAAATACATCACAGAGAATTAAGAGTAAATCATCATCTTTTATAGGAAAATAAGGGTTAATCATGCCATGTAGTATAGCTGTCACAAGGAATTATAAGAGAGATGTTTAGGACATGGTGTCTTCCCCAAAACTTCCTTGGGTAGGTATCATCCTCCACTTTTTCTTCTAATAGGTTAAACAGCTGAACTTTGATTGGACTTAGCTCTGTGTAAATCTCTGAATTTTCAATCAAACTGCAAACATTTTATAAATTTTGGCTTCAAAGGAGTATCAAAGATAGGAAAATATGCAAAGCACACTATTAGTGACCAACACAACTTTCCAGTGTCATCTGCATGTGTCTGTATAATAATAAAAAAGGCAGTAAAAGTAAAGACCACAATCAGAATAGTGTTTAGCCTTAGATAATAGAAATTTTGTCATATCTACTTCTTCCTTTAAAAACTAACTGCATATCATAAATTTATTTTGAAAGTATAGTGTTTTGAAAATGTATATGTGTGTGTGTGTGTGCGCATGTGCACGCGCATAGGGGTACATGCTTTGAAAATAATAGAGGGCTCAAAGTGTTTTTGAGAAAAGCTACTGTTCTCAGCATCGGTTTCCATGTGGTCCTCTGCTACCTTCAGCTGAGCCTCTTCTGGGAATACTGTCTATTCACTAGCCAGAAGAACAGAAACCATAAGAAACGGTGAACCCTAAGAAACAAACTGAGGGTTTGGGAGGTGGGGGGTGAGCCTGCTGGTGGGTATTATGAAGGGCAGGTATTGCATGGAACACTGGGTGTGGTGCATAAACAATGAGTTTTGGAACTGAAAAAAAATAAATAAATAAAATTAAATTTAAAAAACAAAAAAGAGCAGAAATTATCAGGAGAAACCTTGACCAGAAATATGTAGACCTGACAAATTCAAAAGGTCTCTCAAAACATTTAGCTGCACAAAAAAATAAGGCTAGCTCTCTGGTTTGAATATTATTGAGTAGAAATATTTGTCTTCCTGGTCTGAAATTGAATATGTAAATTTATTGTAAACTGTGAAGTGTTATGTAAATTCCAGGGATTGTTAGTGTGTTAGCTCTTCTGAAGCTATCTGTGTTTTAGAAAGAATTCCTGTAGTTGTAATGACCTTACTTCAAAGGACTGACAGATTCACAAATGTTACTCTCGGGGGCAAGACTGGAGTAGCAAAATTTTTAGAATTGGACTCTGAGTAGAAGCTTGAAATTTGAACTTCACTATATAAAGCAGAAAAATACTACCTTTAGAAGGATCATTCAAGGAAGCTTCATGAATGTGGTACTGAGGATTGAATTATAACCTGATTGGGATTTTATCTGGCATATCAAGGAGAAATTATTGCATGTGGCAAGAGGCAGTCTGAAGAGGTGGCTGATTTATTTGAGGTACAGTGGGGAGTGTTTGCAGATGGGCCTGAAGACGGAAGTTGAGACAAAAAGAAGGAAGAGGTTCATCCGCTGACGTGTTTGAACTTTCTTTTGTAAGCACTGGGGTGTCAAAAAAGGTTTTTAAGGGCAGGAAAAAGAGATCAAATCTGCTCTCTAGGAAGATAGCTTTGGTGAAAGAGCAGAAGGCAGAGTTGGGGAAAAGTGTCTGAAATTCAATGCCATGTCCTTTTCAGAAGTCCTGGAATGATCACTTTTTTCCAAGCAAATCAATGAAAATAAAAACATAATATAATCATTCGGATTCTGTGCTCTTTGGTACAAATCTTTTTGGATATGGATGTAAAGACTGTGAAGAACAAGCAAATGACCTTGAATTTTCTACTTTGGAAACAGGTGGATTCTACACCATTATTCAAGATTAAGACAACTTGACTAACGATTGTCAACAAGCAAATCTGCACTACTCCATTTTCTGTTTTTTTTTAATTAATTATTTTTATTAACATATAATGTATTAATTGCCCCAGGGGTACAGGTCTGTGAGTCATCAGGCTTACACATTTCACAGCACTCACCATAGCACATACCATCCCCAATGTCCATAACCCAACCACCCACTCCTTACCCTTAATCAATTTTTATTTATTTATTCCTGTTATATGCTAGATACGAACAGACCTATAGGGCTATAGGTATTTCTTTACCCTCAGCAGACTTTTAACCCACTTGGAATGATGTATGTGCACACAAAGACACAAGAAAAATGCAGTGAGACTATAGGATCAGTATAAAGTATGACGTAGCCCAAGGAGAAAGGCATTGATTCTCACAGTTTATACACTGGATCTCTGTCTCTGTAGTTAAACTGTGAGCAGCTTGAGGTCAGGAACTGAGTGTTACTCATCTTCAGATTCTTGAACCTAGCCCAATGTCTGGCCCCTAGCTGACATTCAGACAATATTTATTAATTGGAATTATTTGCAAATAGATTAACAGAGAAGCTTGTTGTACTAGAACTTCAGTTCAGAATAGGTGTTAATCTCAGTTAATTTTCTTATTGTCTAATAGAGAAACTAGGGGAGGGAAAACTGGTTATTTTGAAAGAATATGGATGGCAAAAGTGAATGTCTGGGCAAGATTAATTCAGAAGAAATGTATTTTTGCATGGGTACGTCTGTGAAATGAGTTGGTTTAAATGGGCACAACTCTAGGGCCTTCTCGAATGTTTAAGTCAGAGTTTTGGGGGACAGAAACTCCCCTTCCATTTATTTTTGTTTCATAGGTGGTCCTGATATATGTTACCTACCTGAAAACTAGAATTCAGTGTAATAAGTTCCTAGGTGAGACAGAATCATTTTCCCATTAAAACAAACAAAATTCAAAGATAAGATTCGCCGTCTACCTACCTGGCCAGTTATTATCTAGGATGTGTCTCCTTAAATTCTGACTATTCTGCCCCTTGTTCACTCTAGATAAGCAATCACACACTTAGAGTTTTTCATATAAAGGCAAATTCCCTACCTCATCATGCCATCTATAATTTGTATAACATTTAATTAGCTCATATGAAAAATACTCCAAAGAACTTGATGAGATTAGGACATTCTATTTTTTAAAATGAGATACCCTCAGTAAAATTAGATAATTTTGTTTACTAGTAAGTAGCTGGATTTTTTTCTTTAATATCTTTAAGCTGCTTGTAAGTTTTTCTCTGCCCCCCCTTTTTTTTTTGAGCTGAATAGCTCATAAACACACACCACAGACCCCAGTGTGTACCTCTCAACGTTGCTTACTCCTGTTAATGTATATCTACTGCTTCAAAATGTTGCGGAAAATAATCAGACCAATGAGAGACCAAGTGACACTGGGAGAAGTAGGAAAACTCGGATTTATTTTATGCTGATGGACACAAATGAGCTCATGCTTGAAGCTCTGGACCCCAGGCAATGGGGTTATAGGGCTTTTATAGGTTTCAAGGGCTATGCTGACTCCTGGTGGGTGGGTTTAAACTGGGGGCTGGGGACTGCTTTAGGTGAAAACAGTAGTACAGAGAGCCTGTGGCCAGAAGCCTGTTTATAGAAGCAGAAATGGCTGGCTATCTCTTGCTCCCAGTAGGGCTTCCAGTCATCTCTAGCTTACTGTTAGTAACTTTCCATTTTCTGGGACCTCTTGGCAGGGGCCTGCTCTGGGTAATTTTCATCTTCATAACCACAAACCCCAGAGTAGCCACTGCATCCCAAGCTAATCTCCAAAACAAAGTTGGGAAGAATTAGTTCCTTAATGAATGCCTTCAATATCCCTAGTTATTTTTGAATGCCTTACTTCTCAAAGGACTTGAAAATGAACTCACGCATTTCAGCTGTGAAGGTGACTTATGAAGACAGGCTGCCAAATCCCTCTATTATGATGATGTGATTGCTAATGTTTCCAGGCAAGCAATGCACTCATGCTCTCTGGCTGTACATAGTTCAGAAGCATTGGGATTTTCACAAGCTGGCTAAGAAATTACCAGTCCTGGACTTCTGTGGCTCAACTTTAATTCTTGAAATAATGGGATTTCTGAGCAGGTGTTGAAACATCTAGTACAACACTTCAAATTCTGAGCTAAGCTCCTGTTCAAGGCCATGGGCTAGATTCTCCTTTTGAAGGGAAAACAGTTTCAGTTCAAACAAAAAAGGGAACTCTCTTCCCATATATACCTGTATTTCTTCTTCCATTCCAGTAAGTATGTATTTGTCCTAAGTTACTCTTAATGTCCTTTGTGTGGAAAAAGGAACTGCTCCACCCCACTCCACAACATCTCCAAGAAAAGATATAGATAAAAAATATTCCTCACGTGTAGTAAGCTGCACTCATAGAAAAAAAAAAAATATTTCATCAGTTTAAAAGAAATTGGAGGTAGATCATTCTGGAAATATGATATCAACATTATCAAAATTACTATTATCATTATCATGATAGTGATAACAGTTATAATAGTATATTATTATTATTTATTTTTACAAAGTAAATAGTCTGTATTCAGGTGAATGATTCCTTTTTGTTAAGGCAAATCTTGGTCGAAGGTTCAAGTTTAAGAGTAAGCCCACACAGTTTTAAAGCTACCTTAACTTCAAAACTGTTGGTATTTTACTTAGAATACTGTACATTTATTTAACATCTAAAGGAATAACTGCATCACCCTCAAATCTTTCGTTCATTCTCTGAAAGTGTCATTATTATCATCTCTTGAATTTGAAAATATTTGGTAAGGTATTTAATATTTTAGATAATGCTCATTTAACATTTATGAATATTCTGTTAGATGGGTATTATGATCCTTACTTTACATACGGAGAACTACAAGGCTAACACATCCCTTGCCCATTATAACACAGTGTTAAGCAGTAGAGGTGAGAGAAAGGCACCCAATTTCTGACTTGAGTTTATTTATTAAGAATAATTTATCCAAAGCAAATAAAGTTGTACAATAGGAAAACAGGTAAATAGCATCAATCCAAATCACCCACTTTGACCTAGTTAACTGTCTGACATCCAAACTGACAAGACCATTTATTACACAGTCAACTAGGTATCTCTTGAGACTATAGAGCTCTTTACAACACAAAAGCCTATTTCAACCTTTAGATTGTTTTCTTTATGAACTTGAAGTTTTCATTCCAAAGAGAGGAACTCTTAGATAGCAAGATAAAGTCCTAGAATGAAAGAAGAATAGCAGACTTGGGACCAAAGGTGGGAGTAAGAATCTAAAACTTTTGTTTTCGGGAATCAGAGTATGCTATTGTTAGGGGACTGTAATACAGACATTACTTACTGAAGGTCACACAGAAAGCTGCCGGGACTTCTAATCAGATAATCCAGACTGTGAATAGTGCTCTTTCTGCGGGCCTAGTATATAACTGCAATCTTCATAGTACACTGATCCACAGCCTCCTAACTCCAAGAGCTAGATTTAAAATGTCCTTGCCCAGTTCAAACTAAGATGAGAAACAAAACCTCCCAGGAAAAACAGTAGTGAAATTACTATTCTTTTGGTCATTTGAGTCTAGAAGGGTGAATTTATACTCTCTATTTTTATGAGAAGTCATCCAAAAAATACTAGTTCTTCCTCACATGATTACTAGCGCAAATACATCATTTGTTGGATATGTCAATGCTCCAAAGCCATCTTTAAGCGAAAGGACTACATATGAACTTGCAAATGATAAGCTTGTATTAGCTGACAATCGTTTTAGTCATTGTATCCATCATCATATTTACATGCTATAATTAGTTGCAGCTATTTGCATGAAGTTATGTCTCTAGTTTAATGCAGTCATTATTATCAATCAGTAAATATTAAGCTTGAATTCCACTGATATGTTTGGTAAGCATTAATTTGAAAAGAATAGCTTTCTACTGGCAACCTAATCTCAATCCGTTAACAATTACAAAACTCCCACATTTGGCAAGGAATAGGCACTGTGAAAAGTTGGAACAGGGACTGTGAAGGGTTGGAATTCATAGACCTCACCCTTAAAGAGCTTACAATGGTGCTAAATAATGTGACATAATAATATAATATAGAGGCCCATTTATAATAATAAATGGTAATCCATGACATCACAACATATGGCAGTCCAGATGAGCTGTATCATAAGAGCTCAGAAAAGGAAGAGGTTGCTGTTAACCAGAGAGAGACTGTGAGAATATGCCATTTCCTTTAATAAAAGCCAAGTCTACTACATAGAGCAATATTTTATCTGTAAGACCGAATCTAAGATTAAGTGAGGGCTTGAACTTGGGCAGCAGACTCCTAGTTTAGCCTCATTTCATGTAACACTTAAGGTCTTATAAGTCATAAATTTAGCAAAACTTTTAGGATCATGTTTTCTTAAAAAATCTACTTTCCTTTCAATTTTATTTTGTGTCTCCAGAACAGAATAATATCTTCTTCCCTACACTACATCTGGTTTATAGAGACTATTTGAGGATCAGAAAATAATTGAATTGCAGGTTGGACTCATTAGCATTCATTCCTTCATGTCACACCATAACTTTCTCACCTAAGAAAGCAAGGAGCTAAGCCCTTTGAAGCTGGCATACTTCCACAGAGTGGTTTGCTCTCTTCGCCGTCCAGCTGTCAGTTCAGCCATTTGTGCCTTAGTGAGTGGGGAGAACTTTCAGCAGTAGCTTATCTCTTACTGATTATTAAGTCCTTTAAGAAACTCAAGGACTGTATTGACTGAGAGACTCTTGGCTCATTCCGTAGTCAAAGTTACAGAAGCCATTAGGAGAGATCCCTAATGACTCCAGAAAGATCCTGGGAGAAATTATTCTGGTATTTAGTTGGGTTAGTAGGTCCCTTAACTAAAAGGTAAACTGTTTCACTCCCCAAAAGTAAAAATTTTAAGGGCAAAGATGATCTCTGTACACTCACTCTTATACGCATATGCAACGAAAGCACGAGGGCATGGCACTAACCACAGTGACTGTGTGCTTAGTAAATGAGAGATAATAGAACAAAATACTGCAATTAAGAGCATAGACTTTGAAATCAAGGCCCATCACTGACACAAAGCAGTCATTAATCACCGGGAATCAACTCTCTGAGAGGCAGAGGTATTCAATACCGCAGTAGGAGGATGGCTTGGGAACCAGAAACCAGCAGTGCAGTCTCAGCTCCACCTCTTACTAGCTGAGATTTTGAGCAATTACTTAATCTCTCCATGCTTCTATTTGGGACTAATTAAAATATCTAAAAATTGGGACTAATTATAATATCTACTCAGTGGGTTTTATGGTGGGTTAAACAATTTAGTACAATTGAACTCTTAAAACTGAGGCCTAATAAATAATAAATATTGGGTAAGAGTTTGTTATGATTATGATTATTATTATTATTTGTTTAACACCCCCTCCCACTTTCCTCATTTATAAAATGGAAAGATAGATAATACACCTACCTCCTAAGACTCATATTATAATTAAAGAAAATTTTGTAGGTAGAAAATTTAATGTAGTGCCAACATATAGTATACCCATGTATTTTTATCTATGAGTTGTATTATTGTTATTATACAAAGCACTGACTATTAAAATATGATATTTTACAATATGACTGATTGCCTTATATATGTGAGTATCCTGTTAAAGAATATGCCTACCAATCAGCTTGTGGTTCTCTAAATGTCATCAGCCTCTTTCTGTAACTAAATCTGGGTTGTGGTCATCAGAGCTCCTTCTGGTGATTTTCTCTTCTGAGTACCAAAGTAATCTTAGGTGTCTTTCAGGGGATTAAGTGTTCTTTAATAGTATAACTGCACAGGGGAAAAAAAAAAAAGTTTACATTAGTCTTACAAGATTGTCCTCACACACCACCTCTCCTTTTGAAGGAATGACTCCCTTGGGTGAAAAATTCACTTAGAACAGTTTAATAAAACCATTATTTTGTAGGGGAAATAGGTAAAGAAATAATCCAATAGGAAGAAAAATGTAACAACTTGGTTCATAGGAAATGCTGTTTGGATAAATGCACAGGAAAAACTCTATTTTGCCTTTGAATAGTTTTTCGGCCCTGGTAAAAGAGATCTCAAAGAGTAGTCTTTTGATGACGGCTATAGTCTCAGACATCAGCTTTTAGCAGCAGACTTCGTCTGTACAGAAACAAGATGGGACAGGAAGCAAAGACAAAATACAGTCTTAGGGGCTGTTTTCTGATGTCAAAGCCAAAGGCCACTCTTAGTACTGGTAAGATCGTATCTTGCCTTAGAAAATACTCAAATTCACCTTAACAGAAAGAACCAGAGAATACAAATTTGTCTGTCTTGTCTAAAGGGATGACTCTTGCACATACAAGTAGCAGAACTTGGAAAAGGAAGCAATGTATTTGTTCTGAAAGGATTTTTGCCACTTGACTGGGGCGGATACACTTGAAACCAGATAGCTATCGGAGTTTTCTGACAGATGAGGTCAAAGAAACAAAAGCAGTGGGTTTAAGATGTTCTAATGTATGTCCTTCATATATGATTAAATATATGTAATTCATTCAGAGATTCTTAAAACAGTAATAAACAATCAGAGATCCTCTACTTTTCAAGTCTATGTAAGTGTATTAATTGTTCTAATAGTATTTACTGACTGAAAAAGTTAGTAAGGCATTCTATTAGGAATATAGATTCGGGTTTGACTCTTTTCCATTGACAACTAACAGAATTTTGAACTAAAATCAGCCATTTTCTCCAACTTAAGAGAAATGTGCTGATGTTCTCAGTGAATAGTTTGGACCTAAGTTAATTAGAGGTCTGTATGTGTGCAAATATCAACTTGGCTTTTCCAGGTGATAAATTCATACCAGTAACTAGTAGTGGTTTAACAGAAGTAAAATTTGTCTGCATAGAGTTAATAACAGATTTAGATCGCCCAAAATGTTGAGCTGCACTTAACATACTCTGTTGGATTGAACAAAAACAAATACCAATCTTTTAGATTAAATTAACTGGGACTATAAATTCAGTAGTTACTAAAGCATCCAATTTTAGATCCAATTTTCCTTCCACTTCATGGTAGAAATCAGGAGACCAGCTTTTTATTTTTTTATTATTAATTAATTAATTTATTTATTTATTTATTTATTTTGAGACCAGCTTTTTAAATGATGGAGTCAAATTATAATATCTTGGCAACAATTTTTAGAAGATTTTTCTTAGGAAGTAGAACATATTCCAACATCAAACCCTCAGTAGAAGAATTAAGTAGATTCAACCCTAGAATTTTAATATACATCATAAGCAAAAATGAAAATTTACCTTTTTCTTTTCTTGAGACAGCTCTGGGAAATTAAGGCCCACAAATACTAATCTTAAACTGCTACTACTAACCTCAAACATAGAAGAAGTGTTCCAAGAAGACACTTTAAAAGATTAATTACTTACTTTTTTTTTTTTTTGCTTCTCTTAGTATTTAGCTAATATGAAATGTTCAAATGATTATTCCAACATAATACGGCACATTGACTATAGAGATCTCAGTCCTTTCTCCCTACTTCCTAATCTATAACTTTTAATGTCACTGACGAAAACTTGGCATAAATAACAGAGGAATGTTTACCATATTTCACAGCAAAAGGACTCAAATGGCCAAACATTGAAAGGAATGCCTTAGCTCTCCCAAACAATGTTCTTCCAACCACAAAGATGTATACATACATGGAGTTATATCTCATGACAGAAAAAAAAAAAAAAAACTTGAGTTCAAAGGAATTATTTATATAATTCTCTAAGTATTCAGGCAAAAAGTCATAAATCTACAGTCTGCTAAGATCCTTTAGTGTAAATGTTCACTTCTTATTTGCTCCATTTAAAAATCTCAGGGATCAACCATGATAGTAGGAGGAAAGCCATCCAGCTGAGTGTCAGGCAGTATTTATCAATATAGAAATGAGGAGAAACCACTGTTTGAATGCCTTTAGATAGGAAAATACTGATGTTCTATCTTTCCAGCAGTATAAGAGATGAGTGTCCCAAAAAAGAACCAAAACATGGAAATGCATATTTCAGATGACTGACCCTTCTTAGATAAAATGGGATGAATTAGACTTGAAGACTGTTTTAAGTATTAAACATCGTAAGTTAGAGATCAAAAAGATTACTTAGTTTTGCTATAGAGCCAGCCCATTTCTTATAGGGCATCCCTTAAAAAAAAACATTTTGAGGGAAGAAACTATTACATAGTCATGTTGAATTCCCATAACATTGTAAGAGACTCTACAACTGGTCTACAGACCCATTGATCTTTTAAGACTCAATTCAAATTTCCCTTGTTTTAAGACATCTGTTGCAGGTTAACCCTTTACAGTCATTGAAATATGACAGAACTCCTGCTTGGCATTCATCATAAGAGGGCTTGAGCCATTTAAGATTGGGAAGGAGAAATGCAGTAAATACTGAAGAGTAAGTAGTTCTACCATTCTCTCTTATAGGAAGGTTGGGTTGAAGAAAAGCAAAACCATATACAAGGACCAAGTGTCTACAATCACTCTGAGATAAGTGAAACATCATGCTTGACTTACTCTGGGAGGAGAGCAAACACCAGAGCTCATGCTTGGCTTCTCAGGCATGACAGAATGTTCTTTCATGGATTTGTTGACTTTCCTGTTGTATAGTGTAAAAGAGCAGAAGCTTCAGGTGACAAGACCTCCTTCCTATAGGCCCCTTCAGCAAAGCCCTCTTCACTGAGGGAGGTCAAGAGGACAACCTTGGGAAAGATGTTGTTATGCATTTTTGCCTTTGTCCAATAGGATGTATCAGCTTTGAAATGTTTCACTGAGAAAAGATCAAAATACTTCACTGAAACATATTCATGAAAATAATGTATTTTCATAGGCCTAATATGCAATCAACCCATATTAAGTATCTATTATACACATGGCATGATGTTTTTAATTGTATACAATCTCAGTCTTAACAACAATCCTATAGGATACAGGATGAAGAAAGCGAGGCTTGGAGAGAAGAAATAACTTGTTCTGTGTTAGATATCTAGTAAAGTAGATATGCTTCCCATTTAAAATGACTACTAAAGTAGTCTTTCTTAGATGTTGACCCTGGCCCCTTCTTGCTCCAGTACTCCCTCCTAACACACACACACACACACACACACACACGCATGCAGCTCTTCTTTTGTTACTACCAAAATGATCATACTAAAGCACAGATGTGGGCTATGCCTTCATTACTGTTAAAAACAAAACCAAAACACATTTAGTGACCCACACTGCCAATCTTCTGCTAAGTAACTATCAAGGCTTCCTCCTGCTCATGACCAAAGTGCTCTGTTTAACTGTTAAGGTGTTTCATAATCTAACTCTGACCCCAAACCTCTACTTTTCATGTATTTTATGCCTCAGCCAAACCCATCTTCCCAAGTATCTTCAATTGTTTCTCACCTCAGGAATTTCATCACATGGTTTTCTCAATTTTAAGTATACTTTTCACCGAACTCTACAACTGGTCTACAGACTCATTGATCTTTTAAGACTCAATTCAAATTGCCCTTATTTTAAGACATCAGAGGACTGAGGAAAGATTCAAATACCTTCCTTATCTGCTAAATGACAAAGATAAAAATTGTGAGGTAAAATTTAGTGGTGATGTCACTATAGACAAAACAAACAAACAAAAAACCACTAAGATATATCTGTGCACAGAAAGTAAGAGAAATGAACAAATAAATTAAAATAAATTCTGATTTGAGATGTTTTCTATACATGTAAGAAATATATGTTGCCTACCTAGTCATATATAATACACACACACACACACACACACACACATCATAATAGTAGTCAAACAAAGTATGCATTCTTTTAAAAGCTCCATCACTGTAGATTTTTTATTGGTTATTTTTCTTCCTTTTTCCTCCTCAAGAGTTAATCTAAAGTTTTTCTAAGGCTGAAAGAGCAGAGTATTTAGAACTCATTTTTTTTCTTGCATCAACTAGATAAGACACACTGACAACACACTAAAACTCTTTCTAAGTGAAATAAGTGAAATCAGGGTGCCTGCATAGCTCTGTCATTAAGCATCTGCCTTCACCTCAAGTCATGATCCCAGGGTCCTGGCATAGAGTCCCACATCGGGCTCCCTGCTCAGCGGAAAGCCTGCTGCTTCTCCTTCTCCCACTCCCTCTGCTTGTATTCTCTTGCTATTCCTCTCTCTCCATCAAGTAAATAAATGAAATGAAATCTTAAAAAAAATAAAAAGATTGGTAAAATTGTGTAATAATACTTGTGTTTATATGCCTTACATAGATTTTTGTATGAATCAAATTTTTTAATTTATTCAACATGCATTTACAGCATAGTTATATATGCCAAGCATTGTGCTTAGAAGAAAAAAATATGATTGAGATATGTTGTGCATTATTTAAGCTCTCATAATGCAGATAAAAGTAGATAAGAAAGACTTTTGGAAAATTCTAAAATGCTTCACATGTATAAGGAATTATCAACACTGTAAGTGTATAAAATACATATAGTACTTTAATTAACCTTTGAGATTAATGTCATAACAACTTCCATATGTTTGTCAAAAACTTGCCTTTTAGAGTTGCTGCTGAAAGAGTCTGCTGAACAAGACCCATTCATTGCTCATTGGTCTCCTTTGTCATGGCTTTCTTAAGTTCTTATTTTGCTTAGTTCTAGTTTCAGTTGTAATTTCTCCAAAAGGTATAATCAGTAACATATTACTAGTAGTGAAGATCAAGCTCTTTTAGTTTTGTAAAATATTAAAATCAATATCATTGTTTTATAGAGTTTCCCTAAGAGCTCTCTGCAGTCATAGTTAAAATGTGATGAATCTGGATCCACCCAGGATTCTCCTTGAGGATAACATCCCATCGTCAGTTACTGGGAGAAGACAGATGTCTTTAGCAGACTAGAATGAGCAAACATTGCCCTCTGACTGTCCATAAAACTGTCAGTCAAGATCAAAAGCTTTTGCACAGCAAAGGAAACAGTCAACAAAACAAAGAGGCAACCCATGGGATGGGAGAAGATATTTGTAAATGACAATACAGACAAAGGACTGATATCCAGGATCTATAAAGAACTCCTCAAACTCAACACACACACAACAGATAATCATGTCAAAAAATGGGCAGACGATATGAACAGACATTCTCCAATGAAGACATGCAAATGGCTAACAGACACATGAAAAAATGTTCATCATCACTAGCCATCAGGGAGATTCAAATCAAAACCACATTGAGATACCACCTTATATCAGTTAGAATGGCCAAAATTAACAAGACAGTAAACAAAGTGTGTTGGAGAGGATGTGGAGAAAGGGGAACCCTCTTACACTTTTGGTGGGAATGCAAGTTGGTGCAGCCACTTTGGAAAACAGTGTGGAGATCCCTTAAGAAATTAAAAATAGAGCTTCCCTATGACCCTGCAATTGCACTACTGGGTATTTAACCCAAAGACACAGATGTAGTGAAAAGAAGGGCCATCTGTATCCCAATGTTCATAGCAGCAATGGCCACAGTTGCCAAATAGTGGAAAGAACCAAGATGACTTTCAGTGGGCAAATCCATAAGGAAGATGTGGTCCATAATATACTATGGAGTATCATGTCTCCATCAGAAACGATGAATACCCAACTTTTGTATCAACATGGACAGGACTGGAGGAGATTATGCTGAGTGAAATAAGTCAAGCAGAAACAGTCAATTATCATATGGTTTCACTTATTTGTGGAGCATAAGAAATAACATGGAGGACATGGGGAGTTGGAGAGGAGAAGGGAGTTGGGAGAAATTGGAGGGGGAGATGAACCATGAGAGACTATGGACTCAGAAAAACAATCTGAGGTTTTGGAGGGCTGGGATTGGGTAGTTGGGTGAGCCTGGTGGTGGGTATTATGGAGGGCAAATATTGCATGGAGAACTGGGTGTGGTGCATAAACAATGAATTCTGGAACACTGAAAAGAAATTAAAAAAAAAATAAAAACTAAAAAAAACCTGTCAGTCACTATAAATTAAAACTTGAACATTCCTCATTAGTGTCCTTATTCAGATTTCAGTGTTAGCATCACAGCTGAGGCAACAGGCTAATCAATAGTGTTTCCTTCTAGTCATTACTTCAGTATTGGTTTGTGGCCATCCAGGAGTCCACCCCATGAACATTTTCAGGCAGTTGCATATTTAGAAAACACCTTTTTTCTTTTCACAGTTTTGAGGATGCTTCAGTTTTAGGTCTTCTCACAGTAACCATTGTAAGGCTCATCCTCAGACATTTAATTACTATGTTTCCATTTTTTGTATTTTTGTTTTCTGTGGTAATTTTAACACATCACTTCTCTCATAGCAACTGGTACACATTCGGGAAACATGATTTAATTTTAATGTAAAATTAAAATTAATACAAAAATGTTTTTTAAAGAATTTATTTATTTATTTGAGAAAGAGTGAGTGAGTGAGCTGGGGGAGTAGCAGAGGGAGAGGGACAACAGACTACAGAAGCCAAAGCAGGGCTCTACCCCACAACCCTGAGATCATGACCTGAGTTGAAATCAAGAGTCAGATGCTTAGGGTACCTGGGTGACTCAGCTGGTTAAGTGACTGCCTTTGCTTCAGGTCATGATCCTGGAGTCCCGGGATTGAGTCCTGCATTGGGAACCCAGGTCCATGGGGAGTCTGCTTCTCCCTCTGACCTTTTCCCCTCTCATGCTGTCTCTCAGTCTCTCTCTCAAATAAATAAAATAAAATAAAAACTTCTATAAATAAATAAATAAATAAAATGAGTCTGATGCTTAAACACCTAAGCCACTCCATTGCCCATATATATATATAAAACAAAACAACAGAACTTATGAAAGCAAATCCAAGCCTACTCAAGGACATAATCTTGTTAAAAGTAAAACTTAAAAATTACATGTTTTAAGATTTATTTTAAATTTTTGAAAAATTTTATAGAGTTCTTGGCAGTATTTGAAAATCATTTGACACCCAAGTACTAGAACAGAGGGGCATAGAATGTTGAGCCAGAGGGTTCTACAGGAATTGTTCCAGTTCAAACCCTTCATCTCAAAAATAGAGGAACCCCACAGAGAAAATCTGACTTGAATGAGGTGACTAATCAACTTGGTAGCAAACCCCAAGTTACCCCAAGTTTCCTGATATTCACTGTCCCAATTCATTTCACTGTCTCACATCAACTGGATTGTTTAAATCTCACTCTGTAAATGTGTAAGTGCACCCTTTTATCTGAAAATATGCTTCTGACATTTGTAGTTGGTATAAGAAGCAAATACACACAATGAAAGATGTGGCTGTTCAGATTCTCTAGATCCTTTTCCTTATTGCCTAGATATTACATGTAGAAAGCCTGAACCATTTTAAGAAGCATAAAGGCCCTAACTAACACCTCTTGAGGACCTGATTTAAGATGAGTGCTGAGTGAGGATCATATGGTAGCTGCAGGTTGGCAGCAATAGGAAGAGCATTTAGAACACAGAACAGCATAAGCAAAATCCTTAAGACAGGAAATCTCTAGGTACATTCAAGGATTTGAAATGAAAGCATAACAGAGCATGATGAGTGAAGTAAAAGCAAAGTTTGGAGAAATGAATAGAGATCAGCCTATGCAGGCCTTGTAGACCACATTAAGGATTCAATCTTGCTTTTTTGTCATTATGGAAAAAATTTAAAACATGTTAAGCAGAAAAGACCATGATGCAAATTTTAGAAAATATTTTTTCTAGGTTCAATATATGTTATATGTAAAAAGTGGACATGAATACATGTGAGGTGATCAGGTAGAAAGCTACCATGGTAATCCAGGAAAACATGAGTGATTAGTGACAAAAAGATGGCAATGGAGTTGGAGAGAAATGCACACACTTGGACTTTAGTTTGAATGTAGAACAACAGATTTAGAATGCACATGTCTGTTTAAAAGGATTAAAAATGCCCCAAGTTATGTAATCAACTAATATTGTTTCTCATTTCAAAGTGCATTTTGTACTGAATCCTTCTTCGTCCATTTGTCCATATATATATGTATGTACATATATGGATATGGATATAGATATACATACGGATAATCTATATACATATATATGACTTCCAGATCCTCATAAACTGACAGAGAAGCTGTTTTCTAGGCTTGCAACTGCTCTGGTCCACACATCTTTAGTATAGTGTCTATGAAATCAGCCTCTCTTGTGTTTAAATCCTGACTTAACCATTCAAGTTATGAGAATATAGACAACTCACAAAACCCATGTAACTTCACTTCCAAGGGGTAAGATTAACACTTTCCATTTACCCACCCCATCTTAGTTTGCTTGAGGCTTAATAAGATGATGAGACATACTAGTTTAAAAGCATTTTAATCATACCTCCTCACCTCCAAAAAAGTGAAAAATACACAAGAAAGATGTTTTAAGGCATTAAACACACAATGACAATATTGAAGGAGTCTTTTCTTCCAAACCGACCAGCCTAAAGAGTATGACTAACATCACGCCAAGGGTCCAGGTAAATCACCTTGCATGTAATAAGGCCCATCCAAACCACTTTAGGGTTCCCCTTCTTAAACATGAACACACAACCACGAAGGATGAGCATATATCTGAGGGAAATCTCAAACAAAAAAGAAAAAGAAACAAGAATAAACAGAAAAGAGAAACTTGAAAGGAATAGAGCCTATGTGAAGGGAAATAAATTTAGGAAAAACTTAAATTTTCATGTTCAGAACCATAAAAAAAAAAAACTATCAGAAATTAAAAAGATGAAATAGCAGAAGTGAGGAGCTCAAAAGAAAAGTTAAACAGATTTAGGAAAATGGAGAAAAAAAAACAATTTTAAAAGGTAGACAATGATTTTAGGATGTTCAACATAAAAATGAGAGGAGTTCCAGAGAGAGAGAAGAGGAAAGAGCAAGGAGATGATAGTGTTTTTAAAATTTGTACAGAAATTTGGGAAATTTGTCCAGAAATAAGAACTATGAATTGATATAAAATGGAAGAAAATAAATCCAAATTGAAGAAATATAAGAACTCAGGGTACAAAAAGAAAAAATTTTACAAGCTTTCAGAGAGGAGAAAAATGAAGTTAGATATTATGCATAAGACTGGAATTCAGAATGGCTTGGGCTTTCTCAACAAACAACACAAGCAGCAAGAAGAAAACTGGACAATGCCTTTACATTCTTAGTAATGAAAAATCTAAATTTTTAATCCAACCTAATAAAAAATTAAATCTAAAGATAAGATAGAAACATTTTATTTTACACACACACACACACACACACACAGATCAGATGAACCATTCTCGGAAATCTTCTGACATTGTCTTCCACTTGGATATAGGACTCAGGTGATCCAACTCAGGAGGCAGATAGAAACAATCCCAGGAAGACAACTGCATGAGAGACATAAAGAACAAGCAGCCCAGATTCAAGCAACATGGCCCAAGGAACAGACACATCAATGGCTGTCATTGCAAGATGCCTTCTGCTCTGCTGAACCTCTATCAGATTCTTATCAACATGGACCATGTGTTGACGAAGTCCCTACTCTCACTTCCAGTCACTGTGGCAACTGAGGACATTCACCCCACCACTTCCTCAGAACAGGAAGTTGACCACTGTGAGCCTAGAAGAAAAGATCAAACATCTCACTCCCCACCCATATCCAGTATCCAGCTTATTTTACAGATCTGCCAGATGCCAGACTATGGAACTTTCTCTATTTCCCAAGGTTCATTAATTGCCTTTTCCAAAGAATTTCCCAAAAGAAACTCTTTGACATCAAAAGAAAACTGAAAACCAAACCATGATCCAGACTCCCCTTTATTTATTTTCTGCTAGGATTATTGTTCTTAGGAGGATGTGGCTCTTTTTATAGCATTGTTTGTGCTTCCTAATCAATTTGTATATGTGTATGCTTTCACATTTATATGAAAATCATTTAAAAACAAAGAAGAAGCACTGAGAAAAGGTGGTGATAGATGAAGTGCTTAACATAGTGACTGATATATAATAAGCTCTTACTAAATCACAAGTACAATTGTTATAACTTTATGTAGTCCTTCCCTGGTATCAATTATTTTTCTGAAATGCCATATGTAGTCCACTCCCTGGTATCAGTTATTTTTCTGAAATGCCATTTGGGTGTAAAATCTTTCAAATAGTCATATAATGACTTCATTGTCTAACATTTGTATAGAAAATGTCCTTTTCCTACTACTAAGGAAAATGAAGCAAACTTCCTTGAAATGTTAACAATGACCCCCCAAAATATCAATCATATTAATGTTCATAATAAGTTTTATGTTAATTCTAATAAAAATATTAGATGAATGACCTATATAAAGATTTTAGTCCAACTCAAATAATTGGGTTCATGTAGAATATACATAGATATTAACTAGACAAAAGATGGGGGTGCCTGGGTGGCTCCATTGGTTAAGCACTCAACTCTTGGTTTGCCTTGGGTCATGATCTCAGGGTGGTGAGATCAAGCCCCACATCAGGCTCCATGCTCAGTGTGGAGTCTGCTTGAGATTCTCTCCCTCTGCCTCTGCTCATGTTCTTTCTCTTTCAGAATAAATAAATAAAATCTTTTAAAAAAATGGACAAAAGATGTAGTGAAAAACCCACCCAAGCAATCAAGAGACCTTGAATCTTGTTCTGAATGTGTCACTTCCTAAGTCATTACACCTAGTAGGGTCACTTTCCCCAGGGCCGCAGATCTCTGGTTCTGCATGGTGCTGAGCAGAGGCAGAAGTATCCAGTAGACCTCAGCTTACACTCTGCTTGTAGTTGTATCTCTTTCCACTCTGCTTAAAGCTCACCTTCTCCACTGTCAGCCCAGGCCCACTAGTAAAGATTTGGCTGCAGTCTTACGGAGGCCAAATTTCCTGACAGGGGGAGATTTCCATTCAACCCCTCAGCAGCTTCCCCCCTTGCGGTCTTAATTCAGACTAAATGTGTTTGATGTCCTGAATGTCCACTCATATGTCCCATCTGTTTGTCTGCTCACATCAGTGCTTAACACGGACCTGTTGGTGAACTTTTCATGGATTTTCCAACTCCCCTCCAATATTGTCACTTCTTCCCTACATCCCACATTTGGGTAAGGTCTAATTCCTACTATCAATTCCTCTTTCAAGTGATACTTAAAGTGGCTCTGTTTCCCTGAGAAACGTGTTAATGAGTTTTATGGCCCCTTCCAAATATGATTTTCTAGGATTCTCAGTATGATATTATATGATCTACGTGTATTTCAGTAAACAGTTGGGGCAGATTCAAGTCTCTTCATCTATTTGTAGCAGACAACAGGCGAGTTAAGGCATATCATAAGATGCTTGCATATGACTTCCCAGAACACCGGCAGAGTATTGAGTTCTCAGATTTCAAATGTATAACCAATAAAAGGATTTACAGTGACTGCATATGGATTAAGTAGACACACAGGCTCGCCTCTACATAATAGTATATATTTAGAGCGTAAGTGCTTAAAAAAGAAATTAAATAAGAAATAACAAACACTCCTATTCATACTTCTTAAGTATACAAAGATAAAATAGAGACTAAAGATTAGTTCAGTGGCCAAGGCCACAGCTGAATCTCACCCCCAGCTCCTTCCCATTAGTCCTCAATTGTTGCAAAAGTATTTCACTTGTACGTAAAGGAGAACAATATCTCAGAAACGATTCTAAGACAATAAATCATGAGAGCTGGTTTGTTCACATTTTTTTCTTTTCTTTTCATTCTTGAGGTTAACCTCCCACAGAGAAAGTTACACCAAGCAAGGGATTCAGCAAAATGAATGAAAATATATTTATGTCACTCATGGATTACTTTTTTGTGGCACAAATCCAATCAATAGCCCTGAAAGGAAAAAAATAAAAAACGTGTGTGTGTGTGTGTGTGTGTGTGTGTGTGTGTGTGTGTGTGTTGTCTGGTTCCTTAACTTCATAATTGCAGCTGTTCAAACATTTTTCATTTCATGTTACAAAATAAGGAATTTACTGAAGCACAAAGAAACAACATAGTTTTCCATCAGTTTAGCATTTGTCTTGGGATTTAAGCAAAATAAAAAAAAATAAAAAAATAAAAAACCATGCATCATGCTTCATGTATAATGTTAATTTGTTTAAATGGCTTGTTCATTTATCACAAATTAAAAGTTATAAGTGTTTTTTTTAAAAAAAAAGAATGCACATGGCTTTCATGTAAACTAGTTTGGTGTCTTAAAAGCACTTCCAAAATTATCCTTTCTTTGATACATCCTTCCACTGAAAGCATTACCAATTCATCTTTGTTTGCAACATTAATTATAAAAGTTTATATTGGCATATTATATTGCAGTTTTAGAAAATGATTTTGTGTACATAAAACAGACCATCAAGATGTAATAGGAAAAGACACTGGCTTTGGAGTCCAGTGATCCTTACTATCTGTGCACAGAGTGTATGGGATGGAAGTGGATGATCACCACTATTCTGTAAAGCTTAGATGAGTTCATGGATGTAAAGGTTATTTGTGAAAGGACTGGAATGAAACAAATAAAGAACATGAAATCAATTTGCACTACACAGATGAGGAACAGCCACTAACTGATTTTCCCAGAATTAAATAGGGGTGTATCGGGACCAGAAATCTGAAGTCTACACTTCTAATTGTAATATTCTTCCCATTGAATCTCAACCGCGTCTCATTCATTAGTTTTATCTAAAAACAAAAACTTTTTTTTTTAGAATAGACTACATTATTTTATGTAGAAATTTAATAAGAAGCAAGATATTTTAAAGATTCAGGAGATTGCAATCCAAATTTTCTGAGTTTAAATCTGAGCTCTCTCTGTCTCTCATGTTGATACTGAGCGCATTAATTAACTTCTTCTGTGCCTCAATTTCATCATCCTTAAAAACAGGATAAAATTACCTTCAATATCATAGGGCTGTTTTGAAGATTATATGGTAAAGCCCTGAGAATAATGCCTAATACATAAGAAGCATTCAGTAAATTTTAGCAATTTTTATGTAAATAGTCCTGAAGAGGCATTATGTTGATGCAAACTATAATATCAGACTGGCCATCAGTAGTCATAGCAACATGACTAGTATCCTGGCATCCTTAAAGAGCACTGGAGATGAGATGAGGAATACATGTGCAGGGTGACGCTGACTTCATTACCAGAGCCCAAACAGAATCTCTAAGAAGTTCCAGCTTCAAAATGAGCAACACCATTCATTGCTAGAAAATCCAGAATTTATGGAACAATCATATCTGAATAAAGGCATTTATTACTTATTTTCTCCTTTTTCAGTAAAACTATAGGATTCATGAAAGGGTTAACAATGACTAGAAAATACAAAGATAAAGAGTTATTTACCAGTTCAAATAGGAGTCCATTGATACAATATATCCTAGTAAAAGCTCTATACCAGAAGCACAAATCCTAGAATATTACTACAGGAAGAGAATTTAAGGTCTACCTGATCAAACCAACCCTCATCTGATACAACAAATACCTTTCTTTTCCAGTATCACCTATTAGTAACCTTCCAGCCATTATGTAACATTTCAAAGGATAGGAAAATTCTCACCTTCCAAGGAAATTGCTTCACCACCTGATAGTAATAGATTTTTAGAAAGTTTCTCTTTATTTTGAACATAGTTTTGTTTCACAGTAATTTTATCAACAGGAACACATTCCTGGTCCAAAGAGTATAAATTGTATTTCATAAACTAAAAGGACTGTGAAGAAGTACTACAAAACTTAAGTTGTTATTAGTAATCATGATAAAATAAGCTATGTTGGGTACCATGATATGGTCCTGACTATCATGGCCCTGAATACAGTCAAATGAAGCTTCTTATCATCATCTTATGATTTTTCACAGTAAATATGACCTATATTTGTTCTCACTTTTGGTCAGATACACACGTCCAATCTACAGCTTTCATAAACGAACACATAATGTAGTTTGCATTTGTTGATGACATATTTGCTTCTATTTTACCCCATTTTGATGTACATTTCCATTATTTTTGGAGGAGGTCATCAAGAGGACATGACCACTGGTTGACCTATGAGCAGAAGCTGGGCAATCAAAGCCTCCTTACTCCTCCCCTGTCCTTAGAATGTACACCCTGCCCATTGTTCCCATAACTAGAGCCATTTCAAGGATGCAACCTCAAAGAAGCAACATGTGGTGGAGACTGTCTGGACTGTATATGTGACTGAACCCTGTTAAACCCTCCCTATAAACTGTTAAGATTCTGGCAGGTTGGTGTCAAGAATTATTTGACTTACGACCACCCAAGTTCCCTTGCTTATTAATACTGCCACCTACCAGTCTATAGTGGTCTTCCTTTTCCTTTGGTTTCTGTTTGCCCTCTGTGGATGGGGGTCAGTTTCAGATTTCATCCAGGGAACTTCAAAAATTGCAAGCCAATAATTGGTGAACCCACGAGGAGACGTTAGAAAGAGTTCTTGGGAAAGAGGCATCTCTAGGAGAAACTCCAGGTTGGACACTAACATCTACATGGGGAAGGGTGGCCTGAATGGCAGTTGCTTGTAGACTACTGTATGAGTATGGGACACCGCCCAAATGCTGGCTGGTCTAATGCATTTGTTTGAGGAATTATTCATAGCATACCACCCATAGCAAAGAAGGGAAATACGTGTCTGCCCCAGTGGGATGGCCTTTAATGTAACAGCTTGGCTGGCTACCACTGTCTAATTGGAGGCAGAAGCTCGAGTTAAAAAATTAGTAGATGAGCTGAGGTTAGAAAGGAAGTGTCTATCACTCTACCAACTTCCAGGCTGTCAGACAAGGTGGCAGAAGAGAAAAATAATATGTTGAAGGCTTTAGTATGCCAATTTGCAAGCTAGGAGTGCATGAACTACCTTGGATTAAGATCCAGGGGTTTGTGACAAAGCCTGATTGGGACACAAAATGGTGAAATCTCTGGGAAAGTGAGGAGAACCAGGAGAAGTGTGTTGTGATGATTGTCAGTGAAACAGACAAAGCTTCCCATGCCCTCTGACCTATAATACAAAGGAAATTTTTAAATAATAATTACCCAAAACTTCTGATAATAGAGAAATATACCCCAAAATTCTTAGGTAAAAATCTTGTATTCTTTCTCTGTCCCTTCAAAATGTAAATTTTAGCATATCTTTGAAATGCAAATACCCCTGGAGATAACTAAAACACTACCCACAGAGACCAAGGAAAATAATAGGGGGAAAGATGCTTTTAGAATACAGAGGATTTAGAAGCTCCCTTGCCCAAAATATAGTCCATAGTCTCCACAAACTACTTGTCAAGGGCAAATACAAATCTTAAACAAAAATTCATAAAAACTTTAGCCATGGGAGCAGGTAATCTTAACTTGACATAATTTGGATTCAACAATTATTTATGAACTAATGAGTTTTGTATTGCTGTATGTGATTCATGAATAAAATTTTGGAATGGAAGCTATAAGGTCTCTGTGTCTGTTTGTGTGTTTATGTGGGTCTATAGATGTATGTTATGCATGTAATTCTATCTCCACAGGGTATTGCCAAAATTTGTAAAAGAGGTCTACTTAAGTAGTTTAAAATAAGCTCATATAGAAGTTAAGTATTCCTAAAACTCTCAGAAAGTAACACAAATGCTTTTCAAGTTCAAGTAGTTTGTCTCCTTAATTAAAATAGTTATGTCTTCAAATTATCAACATTAGAATTAATGCAGGCATAAACTTTTATTCTACGTGGGCTTACTTGTCAAATAAATTCATATTATCTCTGTTACAAAATTTGTCAGCAAGAAAAATAATTTAAGTAAATGGCTACCTTTTTAATATCTCATGAAATTTTCATGAGTAATCTAAACATAATTGTTAAGAACAAGTGAATTGAATAGATGTAAATAGGTGCAGAAATTTGGAGGAAAAGAGAATTCTTGCCTTGCATAATGAAGCTGGCTAAAAGTGGATGGATTTGTGATAGGGCTTTTTAAAAAATACAAACCATGAGTGACTCTTAATCTCACAAAACAAACTGAGGGTTGCTGGGGGGAGGGGGTTTGGGAGAAGGGGGTGGTATTATGGACATTGGGGAGGGTATGTGTTTTGGTGAGTGCTGTGAAGTGTGTAAACCTGGTGATTCACAGACCTGTACCCCTGGGGATAAAAATATATGTTTATAAAAAATAAAAAATTATATTAAAAAAAAAAGAAAAAAAAATCTTCAATATCAATTGTGTACTTGTGTAAAACTGAAACTTAATTTTCCTTCAACTGCTAGCTATAAATTTTCTTAGATTATTCATCACTGCTGCTAAAAGATTAAGAAAAGTTTTTGTTTGTTTGTTTGTTTAATTTTTAAGTAATCTGCCTGGAAAACAAAGATTGTGTTTTATCATGTCTCATGCTGTTTTTACCAGGTCTTTGATTATTCTAGAAACTTGAATCTTCTCAATATTAAAAAAGCTGTTTTATTCACAACTACGAAGTGATTTGTATTTCCCTTGAAAATCTTTTATTGTTATTTTAGTTACAGAGAATTAAGTGTTAATTCATAAAGACCTGTGATTCTATTTGGCCAATTTTTTGACAAATTCCCTAAAAATCAAATTCTAAATGAAATATCTTTGTTTTTAGGTGTGATTTGTTCTTCTTTTTATAAAGTTGAAAGCAAAGTTGATTTATCTCAAATGATTCATGAATGAGTTTCTAATTCATGTATTTATGGTAAAATATTTATCCTCTAAATACTGTTTGGACCTCTTCCTTCTTATTTCCATATATTGTGCTATAATATGTTCAGTAAATCAGTAGCAGCTCTCAGTGAGATGACCAGTGTGGCTGTTGTGCAATATAAGTAGCCGTAATTAGTTCTTAATTTTTCTTTAAAAGTACCTTTGTGGGGCACCTGGGTGGCTCAGTAGGTTAAACCTCTGTTTTTGGCTCAGATCATGGTCTCAGGCTCCTGGAGTTGAGCCCCACATCAGGCTTTCTTCCCAGTGGGGAGACTGCTTCCCCAACTCTGTCTGCCTCTCTGCCTACTTGTGATCTCTCTCTCAGATAACTAAATAAAATCTTTAAGAAAAGAAAAGTACTTTTGTTTTTTAGTTGTCTTCTTTAAAAAAATACTTTCTAAGTAGCCTTTTTTAAAAAATATTTTCCATGTAGATGGCCTTTTGTTGTTCTTTTGCTGCTAATGTTTACTTCTATCACGTTATGGTCAACTTTGTTTTTCACTTTTTTAAATTCATTGAAATTTTATAAATACTTTTAGAGGGTCACAAAATCTATGCACTCTTATTGTTGACTTTGTCCTCTAGCTTAGAAGTTCTGTCGTCAGTTGTGTTGACTCCGATTTTAAGCCATCTGTTTCTTGCTTCTGCAATCAGGCTTTTATTTTTGAGGTCAAATTGTTCTTTTTGAAAAAAACCTGCTTATTTCTCTGAATGTAGTATCCTCAAAAATTTGTCTAAAGGCATTAATTAACTTACCCTCTTCTGGTTCATAAATTGAGAACTTGGAGTTTTGTTAGCTGATGTTTTGATGTGCATGTTGGGAAGTCTGATTGACAAATTTGCAGAGCAGATGAAGGTTTTTTCCCACTCCACTGGAAATCTTCATTACCATGAATGTAAAGGCAGATCTGAGAGAAGGTCTATGGGGAGGCATTTGCTCCTTCCATTGCCTTGTCGGCACTTGCAATCTGGAGCCACTGCCGCTAGCCAGCAACCAGATGGGGGAGAAGCCGAGGAGACAAAGCCAACACATCAATGATGTCAAAATGAAGGGATGAAAGGGCTTTCTAGTCTTTGATGTCACTGCTGAGGCAATGAGTAAACAAGGCTGAAAATGTCCTACCTATGAAATCCTTATGTTATCAGTTAGTATATTTTTTAACTTTTATATCCACTTTCACTATGAGCAATTACAGCCAACATTATCCAAATCCATATACCACCTCCTCCAATTCATTTCCCAAAAATTAATCAGACCAGTCTTTCAAAATCCCATATCACATCATGCTACTTGCTGCCTATGTGTCTCCAACGGCTTCTCATCCTTTTTCGAATGAGACCTGCCTACAAAACCTTACATGATCTGACCTCTGCTTCCCTCTATAGCCTACTTTTTTTTACCTTCAATCTTCTTGCCTTCTTTTGGAACCGCAAACATGGTAGGATTACTCCTGTCTTGGGGCCGTTGCATAAGCTCTCCTCTCTCCCAGGAGTGTTTTTCCCTTGGTCTTTAAACAGCTGGCTCCTTCTTGTTCATCTCTCAACTAAAATGTCAGCTTTTCGAACAGTGCTTTCATAATTATCCAAATGAGAGCAACCACTCAGTAATTTTTCTATCACACTAACTTAATTATTTGCATTGCACTTATCGCAATCTGATAAATTCCTTAAAAAAAAAACTGCCTGATCTACCTTTCTTTTTTTTTTTTTTTAAGATTTTATTTATTTATTTGACAGAGAGAAATTACAAGTACACTGAGAGGCAGGCAGAGAGAGAGAGAAGGAAGCAGGCTCCCTGCTGAGCAGAGAGCCCAATGCGGGACTCGCTCCCAGGACCCTGAGATCATGACCCGAGCCGAAGGCAGCGGCTTAACCCACTGAGCCACCCAGGCGCCCCTGATCTACCTTTCAATAGTGTAAACTTTATGAGAACAAGGACATTTAATATCATGTTCACTTCAGGATTTCCAATACCTAGGAGAGCACCTGACATTCAATACACACTCAATAATTAGTTGTTGAATAACTGAATGCATCTACTCTTCCAGAAACTCTTCACTGCTCTGATCACTGCTGGTACTTTTCTCCAGTTATGCAGAATGCTGTGCATGTATTTTTATATCTGTTACATTATTTCAGTAGGGTTTGGGAGAAAGTAGTAGATAAACACAAATATTCAGCAGCATTTTATAGAATTCAGAGACAATTTCCCTAAATGTAATCATCATTGCCTTTGAACTTTTTAGTGAATGTCACTGTTCACCTTAAAGTAATTTGACTTTTGTACACTTCCCAAATTATTATAATCTCAATTCCTGAATAGAAGCAGAGGACCAGAAAGGAGCTTCATACATGAGGCATACCTATAGAACATGTCTGTTTAGTCTTTCCTGTTTTAGAATGATTAATTTGCATTAAGGGAATATAAAAATAAGCAGACTCTAAAACCCAAGTATAGACTAGAAGAAAAATATGTTACTAAGAATGTAACCTGCTCCCCACATCTTGTGACCTGAGACATGAGAGTATATTCAGTGATTTCCAGACTCTGTATATTACAGATCATAATATTTTTCAAATAGAAATTATTTTTTTATTTTTATTCATTAAGGCATGTATGAATATTATCACTATTATTATAAAATAGAGGACATTATGACATTAGATATCACAAAGGATATATCTAAGAAGAAAGGACACTGCTTTAAGTGAAATGCTTTAAGCTTTGTGACAAAGTACTTCAATGTTCTTATTATTCTCATTTTTCAATGGACCAGTGGAGAATTTAGTGTTCAGCACTACTTCCAAGACTAGCAAGACTTAATCTGAAGATGTAAACTTAAGGTTCAACTCCAAACTGTGTGACTATGAATAAATTTCTTAACCAACTAGAGACCCAATTTCTTTATCTTTTTCTATTTGTGTAGGTGGAGAAGTTTGGGGCCCAAATGAAACAATTATCTTTAAAATGTTTTGTAAGCTATAAATGTCTTTATAAATATAACTTATGGATTTGGTTTAAGGAGAGAGATAGAGGGTCATAGGGACTCCAAACTTTTTCACCTGGGGAGCCAGAAGTTGCTTTAAACTTAGAGAGAAATGAAGATTTGGATGAAATATCAGCAGTTCAGTATCAGACATAAGTTCGAGGTACTTATCAGCCACTCAAGTGACATGTCAAGTAGGCATTTGGATATAAGAATTTGGAGTGTATGGGAGAGGAATAGCCTGGAGATACAAATTTATCCATTGCTAGGCTATAGGTGGTTTTAAAAGTCATGAAGCTGGGGGAGACCACTAAGGAAATGAAGCAGACACAGGAAATAGGTTTCATGTCTATCCCCTGGGCATGCTAGAGTTCTGACATCAGGGAGAAAAAGAAAAGACATTGAGGAGGAACAGTTTTTGATGTGAGAGACAATGCAGGAGAGCATAGGACTGAGGGTCAACTGAAAAGTTCTGCAGATACATTAGGTTAGAACACCTGCTTCATGTGCTTTGTAATTCAGGCAAATGAACTCAATATTCATTCAGACAAACCAAATGTAAAACCAGTTCTTGCCACTGAGTGGCCAGGAATAGACCTTAAATTGTAAAGCTGTTTACATAGACAATCCTCGCATATACACATTAACATGCATTCAAAACATGCCCCTGCAGTCTTGAACTCAGACCATTCCAACATGGGTAATGAGAGGGTAGATCTTAAATTTAACAAGGTGCAGGCGAAGATCCAGCTTCAAGGCACATGGAAGAAGCATCAGTACCCCACGAGCAGAATCAGTGGACATGCTAAATGACTGCTTTAGGGATTCGGAAATTAAAGTCATGCTTTGCCAGCGGTCTAATTAGATAGTATGTAGGTCGAATGAATCAAGCCTCAAGTAGCTTAGCAATGTGTCACACTTTAAATCAACTTAATAAGGACTTTGCAGGTGTGTTCAAATGTTACAAAGTAATATTTTGCTTTCCTAAAGGAACTCTTTCCATTTGAAAAAAACCAGCTTCTGCCATCTTTTAATCGTGAAACCACCCATCATCATTAAAATAGAATTTCAGAAACTCAATTCATACCAAAGTGTTGGGTCACACACCGATGATATAATTTAAGGCAATGCAGCCATGAAGCTGCAAGTGAATTACAACATCTTTGTTAAGAGTGAGTGGGAGGAGAGTAAAATCTAGGGCGAACACCCACCACATTTTAAGAACTCTTTTTTTAAACTTCATTCTTGGTACGCAAAATCTTGCCTTGAGATAGTCAGTTATAGCTTAGCTCTCTGACCCTACCGACATGTCTCACCTTGTCCTTTCCCCAGGTTACAGACTTGCTGCTTACCTCCCTCAAGGCTGACGAGCAATGCCCTCCAGTGGCCACTGTGGAAAAAGAGACTGAAAAGAATGCCCCAGTTCTACAAAGGATGGTGAGAATTCGAAAGGAAATTTGGTACTGAGGCACTGGTGCCAGCGTGTTTCAGCTCGAACCAGTTTTCTTTCCTTTCTTTTTTTATTTGTTTATTTTGGCAGTCTATCTTCCTGTATACTCTTTCCAAACACTCTTTCTTTCTTGGTATTATTTTCGATCATATAAATATGTATCTTCTATCCATATGTCTTGATATAGATTATATCCCTTGGAAGAATTTATGGAGTAACAGGCAAGTAACAGCAGACAGCATGAATGCTTTTTAAGCTCACATAGATCTTAGATCAAAGCAGAGGATTATTTGAAGAATTTTTTATTCCTGGAGAATTAAAGCAAAAACAGTATTCACAACATTCTTTTCCTAAAATATGTTGCCTAGTGACCAAACGGAATCAATTGTCAATTGATCTGGTGGGAAACTCAATAGATGGTCTGTTTGACTATCCTTTATGAGGAAGAATAACGATGAGTTTGTGAAGCTCTAACTACCAGGGGCAAGGAGTCTGCGGCAAGAAGAAATTGAGAGGGGGGGTGTCTTTCCAAGGACAGGAAAGAGCTATGTTAGAGAGAGTATAAGAGCAATAGAAAGGTTTGATTTAATTTGTTGAAAATGATGATTATTTCATTTAAAATAAAGGAATAAGATAGAAACTTTATAACCGGAATAAAAAATGCATGTATGATTAAAAGACTTTCTATGTAATAATGTGTTAATCTTCACAACAAATCCTCTGAGGAAACAAGTATTAATATTGTTCCCCTTTTACATTTGAAAAAAAAAATTAAATCAAAGAAAGTTAAGGAATTTGACCAAAGTAAAGGAAAATCCAGGTTCAAAATCCATTGTCTTAAGAAAAAGGATTATAAAAAATAAGAAAATAAAATAAAGAAAGAAAGACAATATAGACATTTGGAAATAATGATGACATTTTTTAAAAAATCAATGTACCCATATATATTAACCAGCTCAGGCTGCCATAACATTATACCACAAACCAGGTGGTTTAATCAACAGAAATTCATATTTTCAGTTCTGGAGGTTGGCAGTCCCAAATCAGGTGCTGGCTGATTACATTTCTGGTGAGAGCTCTCTTGTTGGTTTATCGACTGACACTTTCATGCTGTGTACCCACATGGCGTTTCTTCTGTGAGCATGTAGAAAGAGAGAAAGAGAAAGGGGAGGGGAGGGAGAAACGGTGGGCAGGAGAAAATAGTATCTCTTCCTCTTCATACAAGAACACCAGCTCTCTTGGATTAGGGTCCCACTTTATGGCCTCATTTAGTCTTAATGACCTCCGAAAGACTCCATCACTGAGTACAATCGCATTGGGGATTAAACCTTCAATACATAAACTTTGGGAGACACAATTACCATATTTTATCCTATCTAAATGAGATAAAAAGTTAAAAAAGATATCAAAATTATTCTTTTGGGGGGATATGCGCAAGAATGTTTATTGTAGCATTAGTCATAGTGGTAAAATAAAATAAATCAAAACTGAAAAACAAAGAGAATGCTCTTTAACAGTGCAATGAATGAACAAATGTGGGATGCTTGGGTGGCTCAGTTGGTTAAGCAGCTGCCTTCGGCTCAGGTCATGATCCCAGCGTCCTAGGATCGAGTTCCACATCGGGCTCCTTGCTCTGCAGGGAGCCTGCTTCTCCCTCTGACTCTGCCTGCCACTCTCTCTGCCTGTGCTTGCACTCTTTCTCTCTTTCTCTCTCTCTCTGACAAATAAATAAAATCTTTAAAAAAAAAAAAAGTTTAAAAAAAAAAAAAGAATGAACAAATGTGGTACGTCCATGCTGTGGAATATTATATAGCCATTTAAAAAGGATGAATTTGAGCTAGTTGATGTGAAGGGTTAAAGTTAAACAAACAAGAAGAAGAGATGTACCAATAAGACAGTCATATTTTTGTATAAAACAGTGGCCAATATAATCCTATGTATATTCCAGTGTGCTTTTTAAAAATTGAGATATAATTGAGCATATAGTATTATATTTGTGTCAGATATACAACAAAATTCAACAACTATTGCAAAATGATCATCACAATACGTTTAGTTAACATCCACTCATTAGAGAAAATATGGTTTAATGCAATTTGGACAATATATTTAAATTTTATTCAGCATAAGTGACATAATCCAGAGTAAATGGGGATAAAAGTCCAGCATTCAATGTTAGAGCAGATTAATTTCTAAAAAGAGTAATCAGCCAAGAAAAGAGGACCAGGCCTTAGATCAAATCTTTAAAAACTGGGCTTCTAGAAGCAGGCTTGTGGAATAACCCCTAAGAAGGCCCTAAGAAATTAAATTAATCTAAAACTTAATCTGAGTAGAGTATTTTAGATTTACTTTCCCCAAATTTTAACTCTTCATTTTCATCTCATCATAAATCACTTTCCAGAGAAAGCTGCCCTTCATGTTTCTCCCCAACAGACACTGAACATAATATTCAAGTGATCCCAGGAAACAGAGAGATGTGTGGAAGTAAAGGAGGAATTGAATGAATGTCAACTAAAGGCACATGGGAAAGCCAGTTACCACTGGCACGTGGAGGGAACATGCCAAGGAAATAGAGAACTCTAGTAGAAGGAGCTCATGGGTATGTCTCAGAGAGAAAGGGAGCTGAGGATTATGTCAAGTGCCCATATGTCATTGGTTGAGGTCTGTTTCTGGAACAATAACTATGGCCTTTCCACTCTCCCCTGAGTGTAGGTCCAGTATGCTCCCACAGTCAAGAAAACAAAACAAAACAAAACAAACAAAAACCCACATATAAGCAGTAGTAGCATGTATTCACAGTAAATCTGAGGCAAAAACTTCTCTAAACTATTGTTCATCACCAACTGATATGTCCAATTTATTTCCAAGTCTTGTTGCTTTACGTACTGAAAATCTCTTAAATCTTCCCATGTCTTCACCTCCACACTCCTACCACACTAGATCAACCACCATTTCTAGCCCAGACTGTGGCGTCCATTTCCAACAGGCATCCCTTCCTTCACTGTGCTTTCCTCCAGCTCAGTCCACGGGTGACAGCTTGACTGTATTTACACAATTAGTCTTGCTTAAAACACTGTGGTGTTTTTTCAGTAGCATCTGAATATAAAGTCTGAACTTGTTAGCATATTTTGGACTTCTTAACAAGAGCCACAAGATGTGTTTCAAGTGCCTACTCCCCACAGACATACCTACATACTCACTCCATTTCACACTATCGCCCCTGAGTGTTAATCATGTTGGACAAACCTGTTCTTGGCCTAGGAAGTGGATCTCTGTAATCCTTTTCAAGCTTCTCATCCGTCGAAGAAAGCCAACAGTGATAGAGAACACAAGTATATTATTTCCCTACATTAGCTTATCTTGAAGTGATATAAATAACCTCAGTATCTCAATCCCTTTGTAGAGTATCATTATTTCTTATGATGGTAAGAAACTATTCTACAATTTCTCTGTTGCTTTTTATACCAGCCCAAAGATCACTTTACAATCCATTTCTTCTTTTAGGTCTGAGGGAAGTTTTTGCAGAATCTTTTCAGGTAAGCTTATGCTGTGGAGGGTAGAGGGGGGTATTACATTTTGAGTGGTTTGGAAAAATATTTAAAATTAATTTATAGAAAAAAAGTATTGGTTGGAATTGAGAAGGTAGTCGATGAGTCACTTCTCAAACTCAACATACCAGCCTCTGATTCTCTTTCCCATTTAGACACTAGACCAGCAATGCCTCCTATAAAATTGCTTGCGGGGGGCATTATTTATGGATGAAGCACAGCACAGTCATGTTGTTACAAAAAGATTTTCTTCTAGCAGGAGAAAATTTCTGAGATTGAGGCTTTTGGTTTGGAGAATCCCCAAAAGGTAAAAATTGACCCACATATGCCAACCAAAAAGGACATTATTTAAATGCTAAGACCCATAGCGAACTTCCTAATAATAAGATAGGGATTAGAAGCAGAAGAATACCCTGTACAAATTCTGAATAGATGCATACTGTGCATGATCTAGTCCCTGGTTATTTTTGAAAATTCATCTCTCACTATGCCCATTTCTCCCAACCTTCTTATTTTTTTTTCCTTCTCTCTTTTTTAATGTTTCAGGCATATTGATATACTACTAATTCTCTAGAACTTTTCACTGGCTCCTCCTCTTCTACCTAGAAGGATTGTCATTTCCTCCTTCCCTCAGGATTGCTTACTCATTCTCTAAGTTTTACTTTAGATATTATCATTTTTAGGGAGGCTTCCTGAATTTTCCAAATCTGGGCTTTGCCTCCTTTGTCCTCTCCTGCCTCCTTGAATAATCTTTAATTTTATTAAAAAATATGTATATATTATACATTAGATAATGTATATGTGTTATATTATACATTGTATATGTGTGTGTGAGTATATATGTGTGTGTGTGTATGTGTGTGTATGTGTGTATATATATATATATATCACTGTTAGAATTGCCTGCTTGCTTACCTATTTCAACCACCAGGTGGAAAAATTACTGACAGCTAGGATTTCCTTTGCTTTTCATTTAAATCCTAAGTGCCTAACAAAATGCCTGGTACAGAAGATGTTATAATATGAACAATAAAGTTATAAATAAACAAAGATGCTATATTATATAAGCAAAGTAGAGCTGACATGGCTAATTTCCTTCACCTTCATCACCTTTCTTATCTTCCCTAATTTTATACCAGGTAACAGATTTGGTTTTATAGCCTGTCCTCAAACAACAGTTTAAGTCAATCTACATGATCTGGTTCTCAGGTTAAATGATTAGGCAGACTCATCCATACATCTCGCCCTCTCTCACTCTGATCCAGATTCGATAAGGATTTCACTATGGCGTCAAGGAAGAAAGATATGGGTAAGTACAATGGCAGGAAGGTAGTGACGTGATCTGAAGTTCAGTGGAAAATTCCATGGGCCCACGGACAGGAAGTTTCCATCCTCCATTCCTCCCACTCTGCCAATTTCATTGACTCAATGACCAAACCCTGTGAACTATATTCCAGAAATGTCACCAGGATCTGAGCTCTTTCCACATTTACTGCTACTGCCCTAGTTGAAGTTCTTTTCTTATCATCTTTCACCTACAAGTCTTTGGTCACAGAGTCCCTTTGTCATACAATCCCTTAATCCTCCCTGTTGTCCCCTCCCCCTCATTTCCCATACTGCCACCAGATTTATCAATTAGAAACAAGTATCATCATTTCATTTCAAAATTTGTCTTAGATCGTCTATGCTTACTGAAAAAAAGAGCTATATAAAGCATTTCACAATTTGCCTCAGGAATAAATAAATATTAATTAATTAATAACATTTATTGTTTCAAATTATTTCTGCTCCTCAGGCATCCATAATTCTTAGAATTTTAAGGCAGGGGATCATGACAATTAATTTTTGAAACTGTTTTTTTCTTTTTTGTCCCTATACTGTATTTTGCTGTAACACCAAGCGCCAGTGTATTTTTCTAGGGGTATGAAGTTGCAAAGAATTGAAATTCAATTTCTGAGTTAATTTTTATTTAGAGGTGCCTAGTAGGTCCACAGGATTGTGAAAAAAAAGTTGCTGAACTATTAGGTAGTCTGACATTTCATAAATCCACCACCAGGGGGAGCTAGATAAAACTTTTTTCCTCTTTTCCCCACTCAAAACCTGCATGAGAAATATTAAGTGATTTTTCTGTTTTGAATCCTTTACTTTGGCTGTTTCTTGGTAATTCCAGTAGATTCATCTCAGTAAAGGTGGTAACCTGCCATATTTGGGGGATTTATTCAATTTTCTCGGTTTTCCCCAAGTCCTCCAACAACTCTGGAATGTTAAAATTTGAAACTGTGTATGTCAGAAATTCAAACGAAGGCTTTCTTCCCTGTTGTGTTAAAACAAACAGACAAAAAAACAAACACTCAAGGACTGATAACTACTTTGTCCAAGATTTTAGCCTAAATTTTCTCTACTGGAAACTAAGGCCAGCCCAGTCCATTAACTACCCATGCAAATTTGTGGTTTTGAGTGGGAAAAAGCTAGCATGGTTTTCTAGTCCATGCTAGTGTCCAGAACCAGAAGAAACAAAGGGGAAGTCTAACTCCAAGTCCTGGGAGAATTCTGGGATATAAAGTTCATAATGCCTCATATAATTTCGATGTAAGAAAGCTGAAGTAAGTCATATGCAGGCTTTAAGTAGCAGATGCTGGAGGGTAAGTGGAATAGATAGGACACTGTATAAAGAGGAACCTGGAAGATCAGAAAATTTGCCACTAGGTTACTTAACCCACAGACTATAAGCCTGATTAGCTAAAAAAATATAGGGTCAGGTAGACATTAGTCTCACACCCATGAATACCAAAAATGTAAGTGATCTTAGAAATCTGGTAATGCAGTGCTTTCACAATAGGTTATGAGATAATAACCTCACAGTGTTTGCTAAAGAGGTAAAGGTAGTGGAGAGAGGATTGAGTGACTGGGGCTCTAGCACTTTGTCCAGCTCAATCTAAGGCGATTTTATTTATTTAATTTAGTATGTTTCCATTAAAGATTTCCCTTTGGGGGAAAAGCATTAGATATATAAATATAAATATAAATATATATATTTTTACAATACTGTAGAGATTTTTTAAAATATCTTATTTATTTATTTGAGAGAGAGAGTGCACACGTGTGCAAATGCGGGTCGGGAAAGAGGGAGAAGCAGATTCCCCGCCTTCTCAGGGCTAGATCTCAGGACCCTGGAATCACGACCTAAGCAGAAGGCAGACGCTTAACAGACTGAGCCACCCAGGTGTCCCAGTACTTGAGAGTTTTAAAAAGATTTCACATTTACATCGTATTTAAAACCCATAACTCTTTGTTGGAATGCATCCTAATTTACCTCCTTTTTTCAAGTTTTTTAGACGTATGAGTGGCAAATACCAATTATACATACTAAAGATGTACATTATGTTTTGATATGTGCTTATAATGTGAAATGATCACCATAATCAGACCAATGAATGTATCTGTCACCTCACATAGTTACTCTTTGCATGTGTGTGTTGTGAAAACACTTGGGATTTTTTACTCTTTTGACAAATTTCAAGTGTAAGGTACACTGTTATTAATTATAATCATCATACTATATATCAGACCTCTATACTTTATTTATTTTATAACCAAACGTTTGTACCTTTGACCAACATTTTTTTTAAGATTTTTTTAAAATTTATTTGACAGAGGGAGAGAGATCACAAGTAGGCAGAACAGCAGGCAGAGAGAGACAGGGAAGCAGGCACCCTGACGCTCAGAGAGCCCAGTGTGGGGCTTGATCCCAGGACCCTGAGACCACGAGCTGAGCCAAAAGCAGACGCTTAACACATTGAGCCACACAGGTACCTCGTACAACATTTCATATGAATTTTTTTTTATGTGTCTGTTGGCCATTTGCATATATTCTTTGGAAAAAATCTGTATTTGGATTATTTGCTCATTTTTTAATTGGGTTATTGGGTTTTTTTTGTTTGTTTATTTTTTATTTTTTGTTACTGAATTGTCTGAGTTCCTTACATAATTTGGATATTTGCCCCCTTTCAGATATACAGTTTGGAAATATTTTTATTCCATAGCTTATCTTTTCACTCAGTGACTGTTTCTTTTGCTGTGCAGAAACTTTTTAGTTTGATATAGGTTCACTTGTTTATCCTTTTGTTGCATGTGCTTTTGGTATCAGAAACAAAAAAAAAGTATTGCCAAGACCAATATCAAGGACAATTTTCCCAGGAGTTTTATGATTTCGGGTCTTACTCTTAAGTCTTTAACCCATTTAGAATCAATTTTATGTGTGATGTAAAATAAGGGTCCAATTTCATTCTTCAGCATTTGGATTTTTCACAAAAAAGAGACTAACTTTCCCTCATTGCATATTCTTGGCTCCCTTGTCAAATATTAGTTGATTATGTATGCATGGATTTATTTGTAGGTTATTATATACCATTGGTCTACAGGTCTGTTCTTTTACACCAGTATCATACCGTTTTGATCAATATAACTACGTAACTTGAAATCAGGAAGTTTGATGTCTGTTAGTTTTACTCTTCCTGCTCAAGACTGACTTTTCTGTTAGAAATCTTGGTGGTCCCATATGATTTTCAGGATTTTTTAAAATTTGTTTCTGTGAAAACTGGCATTGGAATTTTGATAGCGATTGCATAAAATCTGTAAAGTGCTTTGGGTTGTACAGACATTTTCACAATATTAACTTTTCCAGACTATGCTCCAGGATTTTTTTTCCATTTATTTGTGTTATCTTCCATTTTTTTCCATCAGTGTGTCATAGGTTTAGTGTACAGATCTTTCACCTACTTGGTTAAATGTATTCCTGAGTATTTTACTCTTTTTGATGCTATTGTAAATAGGATTATTTTATTTAAATTTTTTTAGATAGTTTATTGTTAGTGTATAGAAAAGCATCTGGTTTTTGCATGTTGATTTTATATCCTGCAATTTTTATGAATTTATTTATTAATATCAACAGTTTATTGATAGATTCTTTAGGGTTTTCTATCTACAAGATCATGTCATTGACAAACAGAAGCAATTGCACATCTTTCTGTTTTGGCAGCCTTTTATTTTCTTTTCTTGGCTCATTGCTCTGGTTAGGACTTCCAGTACCATGCTGCATAAAAGTGATCAGAGTGGATAACTTTTGTCTTCTTTTTGACCTTAAAGAAAAATATTTTAGCTTTTCACAAATGAATATATTGTTAGCTTTGGGCTTGTTATGGATAGCCTTTATTATGTTTGAATACATCTCTTCTATACCTAATTTGTTGGGAGTGTTTCCTATAAAAGCATATTGAGTTTACTTCCAATGTTCCTGTTGAAATGATCATAGGACTTTTAAACTTCCTTTTTAATACATGTGTGTCACATTTACTGATTAACCCCCATTACTCATTATCGGTCTGTTCAGATTTTATATTTTTTCATGACTCAGTCCTGGTAGGTTGTATGTTTCTAGGAATTTTTCTTATTTCTTCTAAGTCACCAATTTGTTGATTAGAATTATTTACAGTAGTCTCTTATGATTCTTTGTATTTCCGTAATATCAACTACAGTGCCTCTTATTTATTTGATTCTTGTCTCATTTTTTTCTTGGTTAGTTTAGTGAAAGGTTTATCTCCTTTGTTTATCTTTTCAAGAAACCGATTCCTAATTTCCTCAATCTTTTCTCGTTTTCCATCTTTATTTCATTTATTTTGAATCTGCTCTGTGCTATTGTTTTCTGCTACTAATTTTAGGCTTGGCTTGTTCCTCCTTCTCTACTTTTATTAGATGGAGTTTAGATTGTTTGTTTGAGCTTTTTCTTTTCTTTTTTTTTTTTTTTACAGGTGTTGCAGCTTTCTTGTTTGTTTGTTTGTTTGTTTGTTTGTTTTTTAATTTTTTATTTTTTATAAACATATATTTTTATCCCCAGGGGTACAGGTCTGTGAATCACCAGGTTTACACACTTCACAGCACTCACCAAAGCACATACCCTCCCCAATGTCCATAATCCCACCCCCTTCTCCCAAACCCCCTCCCCCCAGCAACCCTCACAAAAATAGACTCAAAATGGATGAAGGACCTCAATGTGCGAAAGGAATCCATCAAAATCCTTGAGGAGAACACAGGCAGCAACCTCTTCGACCTCTGCCGCAGCAACATCTTCCTAGGAACAATGCCAAAGGCAAGGGAAGCAAGGGCAAAAATGAACTATTGGGATTTCATCAAGATCAAAAGCTTTTGCACAGCAAAGGAAACAGTTAACAAAATCAAAAGACAACTGACAGAATGGGAGAAGATATTTGCAAACGACATATCAGATAAAGGACTAGTGTCCAGAATCTATAAAGAACTTAGCAAACTCAACACCCAAAGAACAAATAATCCAATCAAGAAATGGGCAGAGGACATGAACAGACACTTCTGCAAAGAAGACATCCAGATGGCCAACAGACACATGAAAAAGTGCTCCATATCACTCGGCATCAGAGAAATACAAATCAAAACCGCAATGAGCTTTTTCTTTTTCTTAAAGTAGGAGTTTATTTTTTTTAAGGTTTTTTTTATTTATTTGACACAGACATAGAAAGTACAAGTAAGCAGAGCAGCAGGCAGAGGGAGAGAGATAAGCAGGCTCTCTGCTGATCAGGGACCCCAATGCCAGGCTCGATCCCAGAACCCTGGGATCATGACCTGAGTCGAAGGCAGCCGCCCAACCGCCTGAGCCACCAAGGTGTCCCAATATAGGAGTTTATTGCTATAAAGTTCCCTCTTACCACTGCTATTACTGAATGTCATAGTTTTGGTATGTTGTGTTTCCACTTTCATTTGTTTCAAGCTTTTGATTTCTCTTATTTGATTTCTTCTTTGACTTCTTGGTTGTTCAGGAGTTGTGTGGTAATTTCCACATATTTGTTCAATTTTCAGTTTTCTTTCCATTGTTGATTTCTAGGTTCCTAACACTGTGATCAGAAAAGATGCTTATATGACTTCAATCTTCTTTAATATATCCAAACTTGTTTTGTGGCCTAACATGATCAATCCTGGAGAATGTTCTGAGTACACTTGAGAAGAACATATAGTCTACTGCTGTTGAATGGAATGTCCTGTATATGTTGCTTAGGTCCATTTGGTCTAGAGCGCAAGTCTAAAATGTCAAATCTAGTATTTCCTTATTCATTTTCTATATGGATGATAAATCTATTGTTGAAATTTTGGTATTGAACTCCCCTACTATTATTGTACTGCTATCTATTTCTCTCTTCAGTTCTATTAATATTTGATTTATATATTTAGGTGCTCTGATGTTCAGTGCATATATAATTGTTATATTCTTTTAATGAATTGATCTCTTTATAATTACATAATTACCTTCTTCATATTATCTTCTTTGTCCCTCATTACAATTTTTGAAACAAGTCTTGTCTGGGATAGTTATATCCATTCCTGGTCTCTTTTGGTTAGGATTTGCCTGAAACATCTTTTTGCTTGCTTGCTTGCTTGCTTTCTTTCTTTCTTTCTTTCTTTCTTTCTTTGTTTCTTTGTTTCTTTTTTATAAATTAACATATAATGTATTATTTGCATCAGGGGTAGAGATCTGTGAATCCTGTATAATCCTGTAATCCTGTGTAATCCTGTAATCATCAGTATTACACATTTCATAGCACTTACCCTCCCCAGTGTCCATAACACAGCCGCCCTCCCTACCCCCCAACCCCCAGCAACCCTCAGTTTGTTTCCTGAGATGAAAGGTCTCTTATGGTTTTTCTCCCTCCCAATCCCATCATGTTTCATTTCATTTCCCCCCAGCCCCCATGACCCCCTGCCATGCCTCTCAAATTCCTCATGTGAGAGAGATCATATGATAATTGTCTTTCTCTGATCAACTGATTTCACTTAGCATGATACCCTCTAGCTCCATCCACGTCATTGCAAATGGCATGATTTGGGTTTTTTTAATGGCTGCATAGTATTCCACTGTGTGTGTGTGTGTGTGTGTGTGTGTGTGCGTGTGTGTGTGTGTGTGTATCACCTCTTCTTGATCCATTCATCTATTGATGGACATCTAGGTTCTTTCCATAGTTTGGCTATTGTGGACATTGCTGCTATAAACATTTGGGTGTATGTGCCCCTTTGGATCACTACGTTTGTATCTTTAGGATAAGTATTTAGCAGTGCAATTGCTGGGTCCTAGGATAGCTCTATTTTCAACTTTTTGAGGAGCATCCATGCACCAGTTTGCATTCCAGCCAAGAGCGTAGGAGTATTCCCCCTTTCTCTGCATCCTCACCAATATCTGTCCTTTGCTGACTTGTTAATTTTAGCCATTCTGACTGGTGTGAAGTAGTATCTCACGGTGGTTTTGATTTGTATTTCCTTGATGCCGAATGATGTTAAGCACTTTTTCATGTGTCTGTTGGCCATTTGGATGTCCTCTTTGCAGAAACGTCTCTTTATGTCTTCTGCTCATTTCTTTTTTTTTTTTTAATTTTTTATTTTTTATAAACATATATTTTTATCCCCAGGGGTACAGGTCTGTGAATCACCAGGTTTACACACTTCACAGCACTCACCAAAGCACATACCCTCCCCAATGTCCATAATCCCACCCCCTTCTCCCAAACCCCCTCCCCCCAGCAACCCTCAGTTTGTTTTGTGAGATTAAGAGTCACTTATGGTTTGTCTCCCTCCCAATCCCATCTTGTTTCATTGATTCTTCTCCTACCCACTTAAGCCTCCATGTTGCATCACCACTTCCTCATATCAGGGAGATCATATGATAGTTGTCTTTCTCTGCTTGACTTATTTCGCTAAGCATGATATGCTCTAGTTCCATCCATGTTGTCGCAAATGGCAAGATTTCATTTCTTTTGATGGCTGCATAGTATTCCATTGTGTATATATACCACATCTTCTTGATCCATTCATCTGTTGATGGACATCTAGGTTCTTTCCATAGTTTGGCTATTGTGGACATTGCTGCTATAAACATTCGGGTGCATGTGCCCCTTTGGATCACTACATTTGTATCTTTAGGGTAAATACCCAGTAGTGCTATTGCTGGGTCATAGGGCAGTTCTATTTTCAACATTTTGAGGAACCTCCATGCTGTTTTCCAGAGTGGCTGCACCAGCTTGCATTCCCACCAACAGTGTAGGAGGGTTCCCCTTTCTCCACATCCTCGCCAGCATCTGTCATTTCCTGACTTGTTGATTTTAGCCATTCTGACTGGTGTGAAATGATATCGCATTGTGGTTTTGATTTGTATTTCCCTGATGCCGAGTGATATGGAGCACTTTTTCATGTGTCTGTTGGCCATTTGGATGTCTTCTTTGCAGAAGTGTCTGTTCATGTCCTCTGCCCATTTCTTGATTGGATTATTTGTTCTTTGGGTGTTGAGTTTGCTAAGTTCTTTATAGATTCTGGACACTAGTCCTTTATCTGATATGTCGTTTGCAAATATCTTCTCCCATTCTGTCAGTTGTCTTTTGATTTTGTTAACTGTTTCCTTTGCTGTGCAAAAGCTTTTGATCTTGATGAAATCCCAATAGTTCATTTTTGCCCTTGCTTCCCTTGCCTTTGGCATTGTTCCTAGGAAGATGTTGCTGCGGCAGAGGTCGAAGAGGTTGCTGCCTGTGTTCTCCTCAAGGATTTTGATGGATTCCTTTCGCACATTGAGGTCCTTCATCCATTTTGAGTCTATTTTTGTGTGTGGTGTAAGGAAATGGTCCAATTTCATTTTTCTGCATGTGGCTGTCCAATTTTCCCAGCACCATTTATTGAAGAGGCTGTCTTTTTTCCATTGGACATTCTTTCCTGCTTTGTCGAAGATGAGTTGACCATAGATTTGAGGGTCTATTTCTGGGCTCTCTATTCTGTTCCATTGATCTATGTGTCTGTTTTAGTGCCAGTACCATGCTGTCTTGATGGTGACAGCTTTGTAATAGAGCTTGAAGTCCGGAATTGTGATGCCACCAACGTTGGCTTTCTTTTTCAATATCCCTTTGGCTATTCGAGGTCTTTTCTGGTTCCATATAAATTTTAGCATTATTTGTTCCATTTCTTTGAAAAAGATGGATGGTACTTTGATAGGAATTGCATTAAATGTGTAGATTGCTTTAGGTAGCATAGACATTTTCACAATATTTATTCTTCCAATCCAGGAGCATGGAACATTTTTCCATTTCTTTGTGTCTTCCTCAATTTCTTTCATGAGTACTTTATAGTTTTCTGAGTATAGATTCTGTGTCTCTTTGGTTAGGTTTATTCCTAGGTATCTTATGGTTTTGGATGCAATTGTAAATGGGATTGACTCCTTAATTTCTCTTTCTTCTGTCTTGCTGTTGTTGTAGAGAAATGCAACTGATTTCTGTGCATTGATTTTATATCCTGACACTTTACTGAATTCCTGTATAAGTTCTAGCAGTTTTGGAGTGGAGTCTTTTGGGTTTTCCACATATAGTATCATATCATCTGCGAAGAGTGATAATTTGACTTCTTCTTTGCTGATTTGGATGCCTTTAATTTCCTTTTGTTGTCTGATTGCTGAGGCTAGGACCTCTAGTACTATGTTGAATAGCAGTGGTGATAATGGACATCCCTGCCGTGTTCCTGACCTTAGTGGAAAAGCTTTCAGTTTTTCTCCATTGAGAATGATATTTGCGGTGGGTTTTTCATAGATGGCTTTGATGATATTGAGGTATGTGCCCTCTATCCCTACACTTTGAAGAGTTTTGATCAGGAAGGGATGCTGTACTTTGTCAAATGCTTTTTCAGCATCTATTGAGAGTATCATATGGTTCTTGTTCTTTCTTTTATTGATGTGTTGTATCACATTGACTGATTTGCGGATGTTGAACCAACCTTGCAGCCCTGGAATAAATCCCACTTGGTCGTGGTGAATAATCTTTTTAATGTACTGTTGAATCCTATTGGCTAGTATTTTGTTGAGTATTTTCGCATCTGTGTTCATCAAGGATATCGGTCTATAGCTCTCTTTTTTGGTGGGATCCTTGTCTGGTTTTGGGATCAAGGTGATGCTGGCCTCATAAAATGAGTTTGGAAGTTTTCCTTCCATTTCTATTTTTTGGAACAGTTTCAGGAGAATAGGAATTAGTTCTTCTTTAAATGTTTGGTAGAATTCCCCCGGGAAGCCGTCTGGCCCTGGGCTTTTGTTTGTTTGGAGATTTTTAATGACTGTTTCAATCTCCTTACTGGTTATGGGTCTGTTCAGGCTTTCTATTTCTTCCTGGTTCAGTTGTGGTAATTTATATGTTTCTAGGAATGCATCCATTTCTTCCAGATTGTCAAATTTATTGCCGTAGAGTTGCTCATAGTATGTTCTTATAATAGTTTTTATTTCTTTGGTGTTAGTTGTGATCTCTCCTCTTTCATTCATGATTTTATTTATTTGGGTCCTTTCTCTTTTCTTTTTGATAAGTCGGGCCAGAGGTTTATCAATTTTATTAATTCTTTCAAAGAACCAGCTCCTAGTTTTGTTGATTTGTTCTATTGTTTTTTTGGTTTCTATTTCATTGATTTCTGCTCTGATCTTTATGATTTCTCTTCTCCTGCTGGGCTTAGGGTTTCTTTCTTGTTCTTTCTCTAGCTCCTTTAGGTGTAGGGTTAGGTTGTGTACCTGAGATCTTTCTTGTTTCTTGAGAAAGGCTTGTACCGCTATATATTTTCCTCTCAGGACTGCCTTTGTTGTGTCCCACAGATTTTGAACCGTTGTATTTTCATTATCATTTGTTTCCATGATTTTTTTCAATTCTTCTTTAATTTCCCAGTTGACCCATTCATTCTTTAGAAGGATACTGTTTAGTCTCCATGTATTTGGGTTCTTTCCAAACTTCCTTTTGTGGTTGAGTTCTAGCTTTAGAGCATTGTGGTCTGAAAATATGCAGGGAATGATCCCAATCTTTTGATACTGGTTGAGTCCTGATTTAGGACCGAGGATGTGATCTATTCTGGAGAATGTTCCATGTGCACTAGAGAAGAATGTGTATTCTGTTGCTTTGGGATGAAATATTCTGAATATATCTGTGATGTCCATCTGGTCCAGTGTGTCGTTTAAGGCCTTTATTTCCTTGCTGATCTTTTGCTTGGATGACCTGTCCATTTCAGTGAGGGGAGTGTTAAAGTCCCCTACTATTATTGTATTATTGTTGATGTGTTTCTTTGATTTTGTTATTAATTGGTTTATATAGTTGGCTGCTCCCACGTTGGGGGCATAGATATTTAAAATTGTTAAATCTTCTTGTTGGACAGACCCTTTGAGTATGATATAGTGTCCTTCCTCATCTCTTATTATAGTCTTTGGCTTAAAATCTAATTGATCTGATATAAGGATTGCCACTCCTGCTTTCTTCTGATGTCCATTAGCATGGTAAATTCTTTTCCACCCCCTCACTTTAAATCTGGAGGTGTCTTCGGGCTTAAAATGAGTTTCTTGGAGGCAACATATAGATGGGTTTTGTTTTTTTATCCATTCTGATACCCTGTGTCTTTTGACAGGGGCATTTAGCCCATTCACATTCAGGGTAACTATTGAGAGATATGAATTTAGTGCCATTGTATTGCCTGTAAGGTGACTGTTACTGTATATGGTCTCTGTTCCTTTCTGATCTACCACTTGTAGGCTCTCTCTTTGCTTAGAGGACCCCTTTCAATATTTCCTGTAGAGCTGGTTTGGTATTTGCAAATTCTTTCAGTTGTTGTTTGTCCTGGAAGCTTTTAATCTCTCCTTCTATTTTCAATGATAGCCTAGCTGGATATAGTATTCTGGGCTGCATGTTTTTCTCGTTTAGTGCTCTAAAAATATCATGCCAGCTCTTTCTGGCCTGCCAGGTTTCTGTGGATAAGTCAGCTGCCAATCTAATATTTTTACCATTGTATGTTACAGACTTCTTTTCCCGGGCTGCTTTCAGGATTTTCTCTTTGTCACTGAGACTTGTAAATTTTACTATTAGGTGATAGGATGTGGGCCTATTCTTATTGATTTTGAGGGGTGTTCTCTGAACCTCCTGAATTTTGATGCTCGTTCTCTTTGCCATATTGGGGAAATTCTCCCCAATAATTCTCTCCAGTATACCTTCTGCTCCCCTCTCTCTTTCTTCTTTTTCTGCAATCCCAATTATTCTAATGTTGTTTCGTCTTATGGTGTCACTTATCTCTCGAATTCTCCCCTCATGGTCCAGTAGCTGTTTGTCCCTCTTTTGCTCAGCTTCTTTATTCTCTGTTATTTGGTCTTCTATATCACTAATTCTTTCTTCTGCCTCATTTATCCTAGCAGTTAGAGCCTCCATTTTTGATTGCACCTCATTAATAGCTTTTTTTATTTCAACTTGGTTAGATTTTAGTTCTTTTATTTCTCCAGAAAGGGCTTTTATATCTCTCGAGAGGGTTTCTCTAATATCTTCCATGCCTTTTTCGAGCCCGGCTAGAACCTTGAGAATTGTCATTCTGAACTCTAGATCTGACATATTACCGATGTCTGTATTGATTAGGTCCCTAGCCTTCGGTACTGCCTCTTGTTCTTTTTTTTGTGTTGAATTTTTACGTCTTGTCATTTTGGCCAGATAAGAGTAAATGAAGGGGCAAGTAAAATACTAAAAGGGTGGCAACAACCCCAGGAAAATATGCTTTAACCAAGTTAGAAGAGATCCAAAATCGTGAGTGGGGAGAAAGGGGATAAAAAGAGGTTCAAAAAGAAAGAAAGAAAAAAAAAGAAAAAAGAAAAGAAAAAAAAAAGAAAAGAAAAAAAATTTTTTAAAAAAAGAAAACACCTGAGAAAAATGTAAAAAAGAAAATATATATATATTAGATAAACTAGTAAATAATCGTTAAAAAAGAAAAAGGTAACAGTTAAAAAAAAAATTTTTACCCGAAGGCGAGAAGAAAAAAAGAAAAAAAAATGAAAAAGAAAACATTAAATTAACTGCAAGACTAAAAAAAATCACAGGAAAAAAGCCATGAGTTCCGTGCTTGGCTTTCTCTTCCTCTGGAATTCTGCTGCTCTCCTTGGTATTGAAACCGCACTCCTTGGTAGGTGAACTTGGTCTCGGCTGGATTTCTTGTTGATCTTCTGGGGGAGGGGCCTGTTGTAGTGATTCTCAAGTGTCTTTGCCCCAGGCGTAATTACACCGCCCTTACCCAGGGCCGGGGTGATTAATCCGCTTGGGTTTGCTTTCAGGAGCTTTTGTTCCCTGAGCGCTTTCCGTAGAGTTCTGGAGGACGGGAACACAAATGGCGGCCTCCTGGTCTCCGGCCCGGAGGAGCCGAGAGCCCAGGGCCCCACTCCTCAGTGCGCCCTCAGAGAACAGCGCCCAGTTACTCCCGTCTGCCTGACCTCCGGCCGTGCTCCGAGATCACCGAGCCTGCGACCGGTTCAAGGTAACACCGAGCTGTGAGCTTACTGTCGGCTCTGTCTCTGCAGCCGGCTTTCCCGTTCCAATACCCGCAAGCTCAGACACCCCCGATCCTTCTGTGACCCTGCGGGACCTGAGGCCACGCTGACCCCGCGTGGGCTTCGCCCCGGTTTAGCCTCTGGTGCGATGTCCCTCAGCGGAACAAACTTTTAAAAGTCCTGATTTTGTGCGCGGTTGCTCTGCTGCTTGCCGGGAGCCGGCCCTTCCCCCCGGGGTCTATCTTCCCATCGCTTTGGATTCACTTCTCCGCCGGTCCTACCTTTCAGAAAGTGGTTGTTTTTCTGTTTCCAGAATTGCTGTTCTTCTTCTCTTCGATCTGCCGATGGATTTTCAGGTGTTTGCAATCTTTAGATAAGCTATCTAGCTGATCTCCGGCTAGCTGAAGCAGTCTCAGCTTGCTACTTCTCCGCCATCTTGACTTCTCCTCCTCTTCTGCTCATTTCTTAATTGGATTTTTTGTGCTTCGGGTGTTGAGTTTGACAAGTTCTTCATAGACTTTGGATAGTAGCCCTTTATCTGATATGTCATATGTGACTATCTTCTCCCATTCTGTTGGTTGTCTTTTGGTTTTGTTGGCTGTTTCCATTGCTGCCAGTGTTCACCTCAAGGCTTTTGATGGATTCCTGTCTCACATTGAGGTTTTTCATCCATTTTGAGTCTATTTTTGTGTGTGGTATAAGAAAATGGTCCAATTTCATTCTTCTGTAATAACATCCTTTTTTTTTCTATCCCTATGTGTGCCCTTAAAGTTGGAGTGAGTTTCCCGTAGGCAGTATATTATCGGATCTTGTTGTGGTATCCATTTAAACACCTTCTGTCTTTTGATTAGAGACATTAATCCACTTACATTTTAGGGGCGCCTGGGTGGCTCAGTCAATTAAACATCTCCTTTAGGCTCAGGTCATGATCCCATGGTCCAGTGATCAAGCCTCACATCAGGCTCCCTGCTCCATGAGAGTCTCCATCTTCTTCTCCTTCTGCCCCTCACTCTGGTCTGTGCTCTCTCTCTTTAATGAATGAATAAATAAGATCTTTAAAAAAGAAAGATTATTGGTAGGTAAGTACTTACTATTAGTATTTTATGATACTAATATTAGTATTTTATGATTCTGGTTGTGATTCTTTTGTTTCCTTCATCTCTTGCTATCTTATTTAGTTTGATTATGTCTTCAGTGGTATTTTTTGGTTGTTTTCTCTTTATCTTCTGTGTAATTATAACTTTTTACTTTGTGGTTACCATGAGGTATAAATAAGATATAACTGTCTATTTTAAGCTGATAACGACTTAATTTTAATTGCATACAAAAATGTATCCCTTTTCTCTACCATTTTGATTTTGATGTCATAATTTACCTGTTTTTATATTATGTACCCATTAACAAATTATTATACCTATAGTTGTTAATATATAATTACTATTCTTCATACCAGAGTTCAATGACTGACACTCCACAATTAGAGTATTAGAGAGAGTATTCTGAATTTGACTATATACTAACTTTTATCAGTGAGTTTTTTACTTTTATACTTCCATTTATTAATTAGTTTCTTTTTGTTTCAACTTGAAGAGCTTCCTTTAGCATTTTTTATAAGGCAGGTCTAGTGGTGATGAACTCTTTTGGATTTGCTTGTCCTGGAATGCCTTTATTTCTCCTTCACTAAAAGACAGCTTTGTTGGGTATATAAATCTTGAGAGTCAGCTTTGTTGTTGTTTTTAACACTTTGAATATATCATTCATTCTCTTTTGGCACATATGGTTTCTGCTGATAAATTTGCTGATAGTCTTATGGAGGTTCCCTTGTATGTGCTGATTCTTTTTTCTCTTGCTCCTTTCAAAATTCTCCCTTTGTCTTTGATTTTTGATAGCTTGATTATAATGTAACTTGGTGACATTTTCTTTGGGTTGAACCTGTTTGGAGACCTTTGGGCTCCTTATACCTGGATATCTATATCTCTCTCCAGTTTGGGAAGTTTTTAGCCATCATTTCTTAAAGAAGTTTTCTTCTCTCTCTTTTTTTATTTCCTCCTTCTGGTATTCCTCTGGTGTGTGTTTCATCTTCTTGATGGTGTTCTATAACTACTACACTACTGCTCTAGTGATGTCCCAGGTGTGGGCACTCATGGCATAACTGTGAAGCCAGCATCTGGAGTAGTGTATGTGCAGAGAGAGTGTAATTCTAGAGCCAGGATCTGGAATACAGGTTTGAATGGAGTGGTCATAGCTCTCGAGTCCAGGAAGTATTGGGATTGGTGTCAATGGGATCCCAGTCCCATGGTAGGCAACAGTGGCTTCTTCTTAGGGCCACAAAATCATCACCTTCTTGCAGTGAGAGTAGGGGGTCTCAGGTATAGATGGCTGTTGCTTACCTCGGGGACAAAATCTGCTGATGTCCCCTGTTGAGCAGGTCACTAGGTTCCGTGCTGATGAACAATACTGGACTCTCCATTATGAAAGCTGCAAGGATTCCATGGCTGTTACAGGGGCTGTTGAGGTACCTGATGGCAAAGACAGCTATGGTCCCCACAGAGGAGACCACTAAGGGTCATGCTGCCTTCTTTGTTCCTAGCCAGGTCTAGGTGTCTTAGCTATGCTGATCTCCACAGCAATCCTTTCTTTGCGGTTATTCTCTATTTCTTGTTTTGTTTTGGTTGCTCAGTACATTCTGCCGGTTTTTAATTGGCCCTCCCAAGGCTATCTGCACTTGTAAGTAGGTGTCCATTTTTTTTTTTTCTTTTGGTGTGGGGAGACGAAGGCTGGTATTACATGCTCCAACATTTTGCTGTCATCAGCACGATCTTATTTTCCTCTGTCTTATTTTTTGTAATTATTAAGCTTGTCCTATTACTCTTACTAGTTTTTACATCCTTATGCTTATTCCTAGCAGACTTACTTGCTCACAGTAGACCTCATGAACATTTGTAGAATATGAAATGTGCTTGGCCTATAGTAGGCACTCAAAAAATGTTTGCGTATAATTGGCTTGGATGAAGCATTATGATGTACAGCAAAGCATGTCCTTTAGCCTTCAGCAGCAAGAGTCATTCCTTTTAATCTCCTAAAGCTGGCTTAGCTAATATACCTACTCTAAATGTTCACTTGCATATTGGAATAGGGAGTCTATTCCTGGAACAAACTAAATTCATAGGCTCCGTGAGGGCAATAGCTTTGCCTAGAGCACCTCACTGACATTTATTCACAGAAGGAAACCACCCTAGCATCAGAATGAGCTGAGCAAGCTGTAGGTGTTGCAAATTAGGACTCCAGTTGGGAAACCCACACAGCACACACCAACAAAAAAACCCTTCAGCTAGTCTTAAGCTAAATGCACAGATGTGTTGGGGGGGATTCCTTAAATAGTAAGGGTGGGTTGCAAGTTTAGACTATGGTATCTCAAATATGTGCTATGGGGGTGTGGAGAGGGAAAGAAGATTAAAACAGAATTGCAGGACATTTTAAGTTGAAATGTGGTAGAAATAACTAGATACACAATATTTAGAGAATATGATACTTCTCATGACTTAACTTTTAGACAGATGGATACACACACACACACACACACACACACACACACACATACACACCCTATATTATATTGTTCCCTGCCCTTTTCTTGGGTGGAAAAAATATATACTAGATTCATTCGGATTTCCAATCCTAAAGAAAAGGAAAGAAGCCACAAAAGTACATGCAATTGGACGTTAAAATAGTGTACTCTTTCTTTCTTTCTTTCTTTCTTTCTTTCTTTCTTTCTTTCTTTCTTCAAGAGGAAAACTTGATGCATAGTGCTCTATCTGGGACTTAAGACATATATTGGGGAAAACAAGATCCACCACTCTCTCCTTTTCTCCCTGACCTCAATTGCATAATTGGTCCTGCTCATCACTGCACTCTTCGGCATTGCCAAATTAGACTCCACGGTTCCTAGAGGAGTAAACACTTTTACCAGGGCCACAGTAAGATTTCTCATGAACTTCAAATTGCATCTACTGCTTTCATTTGGCTCCTTTCATCATTGGTTCAATAGGTAAAGTAAGAAATTGATAAAAAGGAATGCAATAATCCAAGATTATCAGAAGTTGATGTTTCCTGTCACCTAACACAAGCAAGGAGGTGTATATTTGGAACTGCCATGCTGTTTCTATAACCAGTAATAATTACTGGATGACAGCAGTAAACACAGCTGAAGAAGGCAAATAAAGGTGTAGACCAGGAAAGCAACTCAGACTAGCCAACATGCTAACCAAGGAAAATGAAACCCTAGAATGAATAGTTGGAGAGAAGGAAAACAATGATAAATATCAATTATAGCCTCACTGTTACATCAAGGACTGGAGTATATTTGAGTATCTTGCCTTAAATCTTATCATCTAAATGGCATTAAGGTTAGCTTAGAAGTCACCCCTCTACCCCCAAAACAAGTAAAAAGACGAACAGATTGAAAAATCAACAACTCTTCTTAGATCCATAAAACAGGCAAGGACTCAGAAAAACCTACAGCCCCAAAGATTGGAGAGATTGACAGGTGTAAACGGGGAGTTGCAGCTCACCAGAGCAGAGGCTCATATATGCAGACTGTTCACAGAACCAGTGCCAGTGTGGGAGACCTGAACTGTGACTGATGAGTTGTTGAAGGCTCTGATAGCCCTGAGTTGTCTCCGCGCAGACAATTCTTGAGTTAAAAACTCCAGGGGGTGGGGCACAGTTAGGTGAGTCAACACAATGTTGTGAGATTTACCTCCAGAAGTTTGATCTGGTTCTTAGAATAAAATAGGAAAAACATTCCTTGGGGCTTCTCTCAGGGGGAAGAGGAAAGGAGCCATTTTGCAATATGCCAGAGCACTCTGTCCTTCTTAACAAGGCCTGCCTTCAGGGGCAGAGCCTAACCTACTGGGGCATTATCAGAATCTACTGAGCTGGGGATGAAAACAACTAACTCAAGCCTACTCTACTCTACTTCAGGCAAAGGAAAACACTGAGAAACACTTGTAGAGTAACACTTATAACCAGGTAGCTAAAAGAATGATACCTCATCATAAGACTGTAGAACACTTCCCCTCCTCCCACACCTCACCACCAGTTTACTAAAGACTTATTTACAGCAATTCCTTTTACTTGGTACATCATGTCGGTCTATAAAGAAAAGTTGCAAGGCATACCAAAAAAGAATCTCTGAGCAGGAGGCTGTACCAATAAATAGACATAAAACTACCCTCAAAGATAGAGTCTTAAAAAAAATGTATCCTATGTGTTTATTTTATCTGTACCCATGGTTCCTTCTTGGAAAATAAACTGCTATGAGAAAAATTGAAGAAATAGGGGCACAAAGGTGTGACTTTTACTGACAACAACTTCCATATAACCAAACCTAATAGATATTTTGCAGTCTTTAATTTACTTGCTTCTAAGGAGCAACGTTTCTGGTAGAAACATTGTTCTTTGGCCTTTGGAATACCATATTCTCTTGGGTTTTTTGTTTGTTTTTTTGTTTTTGTTGTTGTTGTAGTTTCTTTGTTTTTCCTACCTCAATGATCCTTTATTCTTACTCTTCTTGGTTCTTTCTTCTTTACAATATGTAAATTTTGAATTAAAGTATGACTTAACATGAAGTAGTCTTTTTTTTTCCCAAGTCCAGACTTGCAATTTAAGTAATCTAATGTTTACCCATGGATTCAGTTACCACTGAATAAGATGATTCATAGTACATTAACCCAGAGCTTTCTTCTGTACTCTAGAATCTTAATCCAACTGCCGACTTGATATTTCTACTTGGGTATATCAAAGTTATTCCAAGATCATCATCACTAACATTGAGCTAATGTTTTTTCCAACCAGGTTAAAACAAAACCACAATAACTTAAAGCAAACAAAGAAACCCAAAATCCCAAGCCCTGTTTTATCAGTGTTTAACAGTGTTCCTTATCTTGAAGAAAAGTGATGTCACTCATTCAGTTATAAAGAATAAATAAAGAAGTCAATTAATTTGACTTCTTGTGTGCCAGGCATAGTTTTATATGTTTAGAATTATTTTATTAAATAAAACGGACACAGATTCCTCTCCATGTGAAGGGAAACACTTTTCTCCTTTCTACATCCATTTCTATCCAGTTCTACCTTTATCACCTAATCATTCCTTAAATCTGTCCTCTGTTTTTCAATATAAGTACTTAGTAGTCTAAGCTACTATCAATTCTCATTTGTACCATTACTAGAATAACCCATGACTGGTCTCCTTCCTTTATTTTTATCCCTTTCTATAAACACTCTTCTTCTTATAGAAGGAGATAGTCTTCACAAAATAGTACTATCATCTCTCTCTTTTCTTTGTTAAAAAAATCCTTTTATAGTTCTCCATTTTTCTCAAGCTGAAAATCAGCTTGAGAAAACTTACCATAGTTTATAAGGCTCTGCATGATCTGGCCACTGCTAATTCCTACAGTCAAAGTTTTTCCTCACTTTTTTTGCTCTTGCCACACTGACATTTTCACATGAATCCTGAGAACACAAGAGTTCTTCTCACCAAAGCTTTGGCATGTGCTGTTCCTCCTGTTGGGAAGGCAGGTCAACTCCATTCCCACCCCTCTTCTACAAATTAACTCATTGCAATTGATAACTGAAGTTAATTGCTGCAAGGTTAAGAAAGTGGTCTCTGAGTCCCTACACTAGTAATATTTGATTTCATAAAAATATGCATTTTCTCTTATGAAGTACTTGAAGCAATTATAATCATATTATGTCATAACAAATCAAAATAAGAATGAAGGGAAATCTGCTTCCAGTAATGACAGAATAGATTTTATCAATCTGGACCTCTAACAGGTTACAATTATAAACATGGAGCACAATAAGAAAAAAACAGTAGAAAGTACTGAGGAATGACAAAAAATAGACAAACTGGAGGGGAGTCTATCCTTAAAAGAGGATGAAGTTTGCATTAATGTCCCTTTTTTGTCTGAAGAAATTTTCCAGTTTGCACACCATACTGCACCTGGAATTTGGGCACAGAGCCACTATTTGGAGAGAAAGGGTTAGGAGTTTGAATGCTACTGCCCTGCCTGTAAAAGGAATTGGGAAATTCTGTGAAAGAAGGATCCAGAGAGGAAGAACTACAAAACCTACATATTATTCCACCCAAATCCTTGACTGACCCCTGAACTACATAAATGCAGGATGGAATCCAGACAACCAAAAGGAAGGCAAAAACCAGTAGGATAAAAGAACTAAGCAGAGATTTCACCTATTGCCAAAGACAGGAGAAAGGAGTTTGAATTTTGACACAAGAATTTTACTTTCAACTTCTAGGAAAAAAAATCATTATGTTTCATTGGAAGATGAGAGCATTCAGTGTCTCCACAACATATTAAGAAACTGTCCAGTATAATATAAAAAATAATGAGACATGAAGAAATAAAAATGTGATCAATTGTTTAGAAAAAACAATACAGACTACAAGATGATCCAATGTTAGAATTAACAGACAAGAACTTTCAAACAGATACTATATTATAAATATGTTCAAGTATTTAAAGAAAAATACAGCTGTAATGAATGAACAAATGGTGAATATTGGCAGAGAAATGGAACCTTAAAAGAAAAACTAAATGGAAATTCTAGACCTAAAATTTACAGTATCTGAAGTGAAATTTTCACTCTTGAATTCTTGAACTTAAGAGCAGATTGGAGGTGGCAAAATACTGTGTAAGTAAACTTGATGATAAGTCAATAGAAAATTCCTAGTCAAAGAACAAAGGAAAAAAATAATAGAAAACAAAAGGAACAGAATTTCAGTTACCCATAAGACCATAACAAATAGTGTACCATATGAGTAATTGGAATCTCATAAAATGAAATAAAGGAGAATTGAATAGAAAATATTTTGAAATAATGATGGCCAAAATTTCCTAAGTTTGCTGAAAAATATAACTTATAAGTCCAAGATAAATCATCCAATCAACTCAAAAGAAGTTAGCAAACCTCGATGATAGTAGAAACAAGGAAAGCACACGTAGTAATCTTGTATTCAAACTAGTATAAATCAGAGATAAAGGGGAAACTTTGAATGTAAACAAAGAAAAGCAACTCACTGCATACAGCAAAACAAAACAAATATAGCAGACTTCTTAGCAAAAACATAGGAATTTGGAAGAGAAAACTTTCTGGAGTGATGGAGACATTCTATATCATGATAAAGAGGGTGATTATACACTTATACAAATATATGGGACACCTGTGTGACTCAGTCTGTTAGGGATCAGACTCTTGGTTTTGTCTCAGGTCATGATCTCTGGTCCTGGGATTGAGACCCATGTCAAGCTTTGTACTAGCTTTGTACTGGGTGCAGAGCTTACTTGTCCCTCTCCTTCCCATTCTCTCACTTGTGCTTTCTCTCTCAAATAAATAAATATACGTATTTTAAAAATATACATGTATGTGTATATATTTACATATGTCATCAATGTATTCCCATAACATGTGAATTTTATTAATTTATGTAAATTGTATCAAAATTAACTTAGTTTTAATACATACAAGGAGAAAGACATTGCATAGAGAATAGCAGGAGTATAAATGGCTGCTGACTTCTCACTAGAAATCTTTAAAGTGTCACACTTGAACAAAACATAAATATTTACATTGGGTTCTATAGTCAGCAAAAATATCTTTCAAAATAAAAACATTTTCAGACAGACAAAATTGGAGAGAATTTGTTTCCAGCTGACCTGCACTATAAAAACTTTTCAAATGCTAACTGAAATTATTCAGGCTAAAAAAAAAATAAATACCAGATGGAACTCTCTATCAGCAGGAGGAAATGAAGAACATGAGAAAAGATAAATATCTGGGCAAATATAAAAATAGTTTTTAGAAAAGTTTCTTATTTTGACATGTGGTTTTAAATGTGAAATACTGTTAACTATGTAGAATAAAATAATAATATATTATGATGTGTATAATATGTAGAAGTCAAATATGAAACAACTAGAACATAACAGATGAGAAGGGCTGAAAATGACATCATACTCTTTCAGATCACATGAAGTAAAACTCTATAATATTATTTGAAGGTAAACTGTAAATATTTAAAGATGTTTATTATAATCTCTCGACCAACTATTAAAAAAACAGTGTAAGCTAGTTTAATTAAAAAGCCAGTTCAGAGGGCAAAAAGGAATACTAAGACAATGATTTACTCTCCCCTTCCAAACAAAAACAAAAACAAAAACAAAAAAGTAAATAGAGTAAGTGGAAATTTAAATCATATCAATAATTATATTAAATAAAAATGAGCTAAACTCTTCAATTAAAAGGCAAAGATTGGCAAACTTAATTTAAAAAAATAATTAAAAAAAACAAAAACAAAAAACAAAGAAGCCCAACAATGACCGCATGCTATTTATAAGAAATATATTTTAAACACAGAGCACAGGCTGACTGAAAATAATAGGTTAAAAAAATATATCATGCAAGAGTAAACAAAAGAAAGCTAGTGTCTGGTGTAAAATACAAAATTTTTATTTTTTTTTTCAAGTTTTATTTAAATTCCAGTTAGCATACAATACAATATTAGTTTCAGAGTTACAATTTAGTGATTCAACATTTACATACAACACCTGGTGCTCATCACAAGTGCCCTCCTTAATCCCCATCACCTATTTAACCCATTCCTTCACCCACCTCCCCTCTGGTAACCAATAGTTTGTTCTCTGTAGTTAAGAGTCTGTTTCTTGGAGAACATATTATGAGCAACTACACGCAAATTTGACAATCTGGAAGAAATGGATGCATCGCTAGAGACATATAAATTACCAAAACTGAACCAGGAAGAAATAGAAAACCTTAACAGACCCATAACCAGTAAGGAGATTGAAGCAGTCATCAAAAATCTCCTAGCAAACAAGAGCCCAGGGCCAAACAGCTTCCCAGGGGAATTCTACAAAACATTTAAAGAAGAATTAATACCTATTCTCCTGAAACTGTTCCAAAAAATAGAAACAGAAGGGAAACTTCCAAACTCATTTTATGAGGCCAGCATTAACTTGGTCCTAAAACCAAAGACACCATCAAAAAGGAGAATTACAGACCAATATCCTTGAAGAGCACAGATGCAAAAATTCTCACCAATATACTAGCCAGTAGGATCCAACAGTACATTAAAAGGATTATTCAGAACAATCAGGTGGGATTTATTCCTGGGCTGCAAAGATGGTTCAACATCTGCAAGTCAATCAATGTGAAGCAATACATTAATAAAGGAAAAAATAAGAATCATATGATATTCTTAATAGATGCTGAAAAAGCATCTGCCAAAGTACAGCATCCTTTCTTGATCAAAACTCTTAAAAGAGTAGGGATAGAGGGTACATACCTCAATACCATCAAAGCCATCCATGAAAAACCCACAGTGAGTATCATTCTCAATGGGGAAAACTGAGAGCTTTTCCCCTATGTTCAGGAAGATGGCAGGGATGTCCACTATCACCACTGCTATTCAACATAGTACTAGAATTCCTAGCGTCAGCAATCAGACAACAAAAAGAAATAAAAGGGATCCAAATCAGTAAAGAAGAAGTCAAACTCTCACTTTTTGCGGATGATACAATACTTTATGTAGAAAACCCAAAAGCCTCCACTCCAAAGCTATTAGAACTCACACAGGAATTCAGTAAAGTGTCAGGATATAAAATTAATGCTCAGAAATAAGTTGCATTTCTATATTTCAACAGCAAGACAGAAGAAAGAGAAATTAAGGAGTTGATCAATTTACAATTGCACCCAAAACCATAAGATACCTAGGAATAAACCTAACCAAAGAGGTAAAGAACCCGCACTCAGAAAACTATAAAGTATTCATGAAAGAAATTGAGGAAGATACAAAGAAATGGAAAAATATTCCATGTTCATGGATTGGAAGAACAAATACTGTGAAAAGTCTATGCTACCTAAAGCAATCTACACATTTAATGCAATCCCTATCAAAATACCACTTTTTTTTTTTCAAATAAATGGAGCAAATAATCCTGACATTTATATGGAACCTTATATGAAACCAGAAAAGACCTAAATAGCCAGAGGAATGTTGAAAAAGAAAGCCAAAGTTGGAGGCATCACAATTCCAGACTTCAAGCTCTATTACAAAGCTACAGTCATCAAAATAGTATGGTACTGGCACAAAAACAGACACATAGATCAATGGAACAGAATATAGAGACCAGAAATAGACTCTCAACTCTATGGCCAACTAATCTTCAACAAAGCAGTAAACAATGTCCAGTGGAAAAAAGACATGAGGTTTGTCTTCAACAAATGGGGTTGGGAAGATTGGATAGCCACATGCAGAAAAATTAAATTGGACCACTTCCTTACACCACACACAAAAATAGACTCAAAATGGATGAAAGACCCCAATGTGAGACAGGAATCCATCAAAATCCTTGAGGTGAACACAGGCAGCAACCTCTTCGACCTCAGCTACTACAACTTCTTCCTAGAAAGATAGCCAAAGTCAAGGAAAGCAAGGGCAAAAATGAACTACTGGGACTTCAGCAAGATCAAAAGCTTTTGCATAGCAACGGAAACAGTCAACAAAACCAAAAGATAACTGACAGAATGGGAGAAGATATTCACAAATGACATATCAAATAAGGGGCTAGCATCTGAAATCTATGAAGAACTTGTCAAACTCAATACCCAAAGAACAAATAATCCAATTAAGAAATGGGCTTGGGCACCTGGGTGGCTCAGTGGGTTAAAACTTCTGTCCTCAGCTTAGATCATGATCCCAGAGTCCTGGGATTGAGCCCTGCATTGGGCTCTCTGTTCAGTGGGGAGCCTGCTTTCCACCCCTCGCCTACTTGTGATCTCTGTCTATCAAATAAATAAATAATATCTTTTAAAAAAAAAAGAAAAAGAAATGGGCAGAAGACATGAAGAAACATTTCTGCAAATAAGAAATCCAAATGGCCAACAGACACATGAAAAAGTGCTCAACATCATTTGGCATCAGGGAAATACAAATCAAAACCACCATGAGATACTACTTCACACCAGTCAGAATGGCTAAAATTAACAAGTCAGCAAAGGACAGATGTTGGTGAGGATGCAGAGAAAGGGGAATACTCCTACACTCTTGGCTGGAATGCAAACTGGTGCAGCCACTCTGGAAAACAGCATGGAGGCTCCTCAAAAAGTTGAAAATAGAGCTCCCCTAGGACCCAGCAATTGCACTACTAGGTATTTATCCTAAAGATACAAATGTAGTGATTCAAAGGGGCACATATACCCAAATGTTTATAGCAGCAATGTCCACAATAGCCAAACTATGGAAAAAACCTAGATGTCCATCAATAGATGAATGGATAAAGAAGAGGTGATACACACACACACACACACACACACACACACACACGCACACGCACACGCACACACAATGGAATACTTTGCAGGCATCAAAAGAAATGAAATCTTTCCATTTGCAACAATGTGGATGGATCTAGAGGTTCCATGAAGTGAGTGAAATAAGTCAATTAGAGAAAGACAGTTATTTTGTGATCTCACTGATCAGGAATTTGAGAGGCAGGGCAGTGCGTTTTGGGGTGTAAGGAAGGAAAAATGAAACAAGATGAGATTGGGAGGAAAAACCGTAAGAGACTCTTAATCTCACAAAATATACTGAGGATTGCTGGGGGGTGAGGGTGTAGGGATAGGGTATTTGGGTTATTCAAACTGAGAAGGGTATGGATTATGGTGAATGTTGTGAAATGTGTAAGTCTGATGATTCACAAACCTGTACCCCTGGGGCAAATAATACATTATATGTTAATAAAAATATTTTAAAAATTAAAATAAATAACTTAAAAATAAATAAATAAAATAATAAATAAATAAAAATAATTTTAAAAAGTTCCTTTGTTTTCCCTTCTCTCCCACTCCCAATGTTTGTTTGTTTTGTTTTTAAAATTCCACATATAAGTGAAATCATCTGGTATTCATCTCTCTTTGCCTGACTTATTTCACTTAGCATTATACTCTCTAGCTCCAACCACATGGTTGCAAATGACAAGATTTTACTTTGTCTTATGGCTGAGTAATATTTCAGTGTGTGTGTGTGTGACTGCTTCTTTATCCATTCATCTTCTTCAATGGACTTTTGGGCTCTTTCCATAATTTAGCTATTGTTAATAATGCTGCTAATGAACATCAGGGTACATGTATCCCTTCAAATTAGTATTTTTGTATTCTTTGGGTATATATCTTCCAGTACAATTACTGGGTTGTAGAATAGTTCCACTTTTAGATTTTGGTGGAAACTCATCCTGTTTTCCAAAATGGTGCAGCCATTTTGGAAAACAATTGCATTCCCACCAACAGTGCAGGAGGATTCCCCTTTCTCTGCAGTCTTGTCAATACCTTTCATTTCCTGTGTTGTTGATTTTAGCCATTGTGACTGGTGTGAGGTGATATCTCATTGTTGTTTTAATTTGTATTTCCCTAATGATGAGTGATGCTGTGCATCTTTTCATATGTCTGTTAGCCATCTATATGCCTTCTTTTGGGAAAAAAAAAGTCTATTCATGTCTTCTGCCCATTTTTTAAGTGGATTATTAATTTTTCTGTATGTTGAATTTGGTAAGATCTTTATATAATTTGGTACTAATCCCTTATCAGATATGTCATTTGCAAATATCTTCTCCCATTCCATAGGTTTTCTTTTAGTTTTTTTTGTTTTTGTTTTTTGGTTTTTTTTTTTTTTTTTTAGATTTTTATTTATTTGACAGAGAGAGATCACAAGTAGGCAGAGAGGTAAGCAGAGAGACAGAGAGAGGAGGAAGTAGGCTCCCTGCCAAACAGAGAGCCCGATGTGGGACTCGATCCCAGAACCCTGAGATCATGACCTGAGCTGAAGGCAGAGGCTTAACCCACTGAGCCACCCAGGCGCCCCTCCTTTTAGTTTTGTTGATTGTTTCCTGTACAAAAAAAGCCTTTTTTTTTTTTTAAAGATTTTATTTATCTATTTGACACTCAGAGATCACAAGTAGACAGAGAGGCAGGCAGAGAGAGAGGAGGAAACAGGCTCCCTGCCGAGCAGAGACCCCTATGTGGGGCTCAATCCCAGGACTCTGGGATCATGACCTGAGCCGAAGGCAGAGGCTTTAACCCACTGAGGCGCCCCTTCTTTTTTTTTTTTTTTTTTTTTAATGAAGTCCCAATAGTTCATTTTTGCTCTTGTTTCCCTTGCCTTTGGAGATATGCCTAACTGTGGCCAAGGTCAAAGACGTTGTTGCCCATGTTCTCCACTAGGGTTTTAATGGTTTCCTGTCTCACATTTAGGTCTTTCATTCATTTTTAGTTTATTTTTGTATATGATTTAAGAAAGCGGTCCAGTTTCACTCTTTTACATGTAACAGTCCAATTTTCCCAAAACCATTTATTGAAGAGATTGTATTTTTTCCATCAGATATTCTTTCCTGCTTTGTCAAAGATTAATTGACCATGTAGTTGCAGGTTCATTTCTGGTTTTTCTATCTGTTCTATTGATGTATGTGTGCCAGTGCTACACTGTCTTGATCACTATAGCTTGGTAATATAACTTGAAGTCTGGAATTTTGATGCCTCCAGCTTTGCTTTTCTTTTTCAAGATTGCTTTGGCTATTCAGGGTCTTTTGTGATTCCATATAAATTTTAGGATTGTTTGTTCTAGCTCTACAAAAGATACTGTTGGTTTTTTGATAAGGATTGCATTAAGTATTTAGATTACTTTGGGTAATATAGACATTTTAACAGTCTTTCTTCTTCCAATGCATGAGCATGAAATGTTTTTCTATTTCTTTGTGTCATCCTCAATTTCTTACATCAGTGTTTTCTAGTTTTCAGCATACAGATCTTTTACTTCTTTGGTTTGGATTTATTTCTAGATATCTTATGGGTTTTGGTACAATTGTAAATATGATTTATTCTTTGATTTCTCTTTCTGCTGCTTCATCATTGGTGTATAGAAACGCAACAGATTTCTGCATGTTGATTTTGCATCCTGTGACTTTACTGAATTCATATATCAAGTTCTAATAATTTTTTTTGGTGAAGGATTTTGGGTTGTCCATGTAGAGTATCATGCCATCTGCAAATAATGGAAGTTTGACTTCTTTCTTGCCAGTTTGGATGCATTTCATTTCTTTGTGTGGTCTTATTGGTGAGACTAGGACTTCCAGTATTATATTAAATAAGAGTGGTGAGAGTGGACTTCCCCATCTTGTTCCTGACCATAGAGGAAAAGTAATCAATGTTTTCCCATTGCGGATGATATTAGTTGTGGGGTTTTCTGTATATGGTGTTTAATATGTTGAGGTATGTTCTCTCAATCCATATTTTGTTGAGAGTTTTTATCTTAAATGGATGTTTTACTTTGTCAATGCTCTATCTGCATCTATTGAAAGGAACATATGGTTCTCATCATTTCTTTTATTAATGTTATCACATTGATTGATTTGCAAATATTGAAGCACAGGAATAAATCCTACTTGATTGTGGTGAATGATTTTTCTTAATGTACTGTTGGGCTTGATTTGCTAGTATTTTATTGAAAATGTTTGCATCTATGTTCATCAGGGATATTAGCCTATAATTCTATATTTTAGTGGAGTCTTTGGTTTTGATATCAGGGTAATGCTGGACTTACAAAATGAATTTGGAAGTTTTCCTTCCATTTGTATGTTTTTGAAAAATTTGAGAAGAATAGGTATTAACTCTTCTTTAAATGCTTGGTAGAATTTGCCTTTGAAGACATCTTATCCTGGACTTTTGCTTATTAGGAGTTTTGTTTTTATTTTTTAACTGATTTAATTCTTTGCTGGTTATTGGTCTGTTCAAATTTTCTATTTCCTCCTCTTTTAATTTTGGTAGTTTATATGTTTTTAGGAATTTATCTATTTCTTCTATATTTAATTTGTTGGTATATTGTTTTTCATAATATTATTTTATGATTGTATTTCTGTTCTGTTAGTTATTTCTCCTCTCTCATTTGTGATTTAATTATTTGAATCATTTCTCCTTTTCTTGATTAGTCTAGCTAGAGGTAAATTAATTTCATTGATTTTTTTTTCAAAAAAAACAAAAAGCTCCTGGTTTCATTGATATGTTTATTTTATTAATATTTTTTAAAAATTTATTTTAGTGTCTGTATCACATATTTTGGCTCTCATCTTTATTATTTCCCTTCTTCTGCTGGTTTTAGGATTAGCTTTTTGTTCTTTTTCTAGCTCCTTTGGGTGTAAGGTTAGATTGTTCATTTGAGATTTTTCTTGCTTCTTGAGGTAGGCCTGTATTGCTCTATATCTGCCTCTTAGGACTGCTTTTGTAACATCCCAAAGGTTTTGGACTGTCATGTTTTCATTTTTATTTGTTTCCATGTATTTTTTATTTATTCTTTGATTTCCTTGTTGACCCATTCATTATTTAGTAGCATGTTTTTTAACCTACATGTATTTGTCATCTTTCCAGATTCTTCCCTGTGGTCAACTTCAACTTTCACAACATTGTGGCAAGAAAATATGTGTGGTATGATCTCAATATTTTCACATTTATTGAGGCCTGATTTTGGACTCAGTATGTGATCTATTCTTGAGCATGTACCCTTTTTTGTGCTTGAAAAAAAATGTGTTTTGCTGCTTTGGGATGAAATGTCCTGAAAATATTTGTTAAGTCCATTTAGTCTAGTGTGTCACTCAAAGCCATTGTTTCCTTGAAGATTTTCTGCTTAGATGATCTCTCCATTGTTGTAAATGGGGTGTTAAATTCTCGTACTATTATTTTATTATTACCAATTAGTTTCTTTATGTTTGTTATTATTATTATTATTATTATTATTATTGTTAACAGCTCCTGGTTTCATTGAAATTTGAGTGCTCCCATGTTAGGGGTATAAATATTTATAATTGCTAGATCTTCTTGTTGGATAGGCCACTTTATTATGATATAGTGCCTTTCTTCATCTCTTGTTATAGTCTGGTTTAAAATCTAGCTTGTTTGATGTAAATACTGCTACTCCATCTTTGTTTTGATGTCATTTGCATGATAAATGTTTCTCTGTCCTCTCACTTTCAATCTGCAGGTGACTTGGGTCTAAAATGAGTCTTTGAGGCACCTGTGTGGCTCAGTTGGTTAGGCATCTGACTTGATTTCAGCTCAAGTCATGATCTCAGGGTTGTGAAATGGAACTCTGCTTCAGGCTGTGCACCAGCTATGGAACTTCCTTAAGATTCTTTCTCAGAGCACCTGGGTGGCACAGTTGGTTAGGTCTCTGACTCTTGGTTTCAGAACAGGTTGTGATATGATGGTTTGTGAGATCAAGCTCTGCATCAGGCTCCATGCTCAGCATGGAGACTGCTTAGATTTCTCTCTCCTTCTCTTTCTGCTCCCCAACCTGACTCTCTTTCTATCTTCAAGTAAATAAATAAATTGTAAAAAAAAAAAAAAAAAATTATCTCCCTCTCCCTATACCCTTCTCCTCTGCTTTCTCTCTAAATAAATACATAAATAAATAAACAAATAAATAAAATAAGTCTTTTATAGATGGGTCTTTTTGTTTTAATCCATTCTGACACTGTATGTCTTTTTTTTTTTTAAGATTTTATTTATTCGTTTGACAGAGAGAGAGAGAGCAAGGGAGAGTAAGCACAAGCAGGGGGAGCAGCAGAGAGAGAAGGAGAAGCAGGGTTTCCATTGAGCAGGGAACCTGATGTGGGCCTTGATTTCAGGACCCGGGGATCATGACTTGAGTGAAAGGAAGATGTTTCACTGACTGAGCCAACCAGGTGCTGCCACCCCATGTCTTTTGATCGGAGCATTTAGTCCATTTACATTCAAAAAGTAGTTACTGATACTTTTTGAATGTAAATGGACTAAATGCTCCGATCAAAAGAAATGAAATCTTGCCATTTGCAACAACATGGATGGAACTAGAGCGTATCATGCTTAGCAAAATAAGTCAAGCAGAGAAAGACAACTATCATATGATATCCCTGATATGAGGAAGTGGTGATGCAACATGGAGGCTTAAGTGGGTAGGAGAAGAATAAATGAAACAAGATGGGATTGGGAGGGAGACAAACCATAAGTGACTCTTAATCTCACAAAACAAACTGAGGGTTGCTGGGAGGAGGGGGTTTGGGAGAAGGGGGTGGGATTATGGACATTGGGGAGGGTATGTGCTTTGGTGAGTGCTGTGAAGTGTGTAAACCTGGTGATTTACAGACCTGTACCCCTGGGGATAAAATATATGTTTATAAAAAATAAAAAATTATATAAAAAAAAATAAAAAAAAATAAAAAATTAAAAAAAAAAGTAGTTACTGATAGATATGTATTTAGTGCAATTTTATTATTTGCTTCATTGTTTCTGGAGATTTTCTCTCTTCCTTTCTTGTCTGTCACTTTTGGTATTTCCTTTCTGCTCAAAGAGTCCCTTTTAACATTTCTTGCAAGGCTGGTGTAGTGGTCATGAACTCCTTAAGTTTTTGTTTGTCTGGGAAGCTCTTTATCTGTTCTTTTTTTCTGAATGACAGCTTTGTTGAATAGAGTATTCTTGGTTGTAGATTTTTCCTATTCAGCATATTGAATATATCATGCTACTCCCTTCTGGCTTGACAAAAAAAAAATTTTTTTTAATTATGTTAGTCACTGTACAGTTCATCATTAGTTTTTTTTTTTTAATTTATTTATGTTTTTCAGAGTAACAGTATTCATTGTTTTTGCACCACACCCAGTGCTCCATGCAATCCATGCCCTCTCTAATACCCACCACCTGGTTCCCCTAACCTCCTACCCCTCACCCCTTCAAAACCCTCAGATTGTTTTTCAGAGTCCATAGTCTCTCGTGATTCACCTCCCCTTCCAATTTCCCTCAACTCCCTTCTCCTCTCCATCTCCCCTTGTCCTCCATGTTATTTGTTATGCTCCACAAATAAGTGAAACCATATGATAATTGACTCTCTCTGCTTTACCTATTTCACTCAGCATAATCTCTTCCAATCCCGCCCATGTTGCTACAAAAGTTGGATATTCATCCTTTCTGATGGAGGCATAATACTCCATAGTGTATAGGGACCACATCTTCTTTATCCATTTGTCCATTGAAGGGCATCTTGGTTCTTTCCACAGTTTGGTGACCATGGCCATTGTTGCTATAAACATTGGGGTATATATGGCCCTTCTTTTCACTACATCTGTATCTTTGGGGTAAATACCCAGTAGTGCAATTGCAGGGTCATAGGTAAGCTATATTTTTTAATTTCTTGAGAAACCTCCACACTGTTTTCCAATGTGGCTGCACCAACTTGCATTCCCACCAACAGTGTAGGAGGGTTCCCCTTTCTCCACATCCTCTCCAACACATGTTGTTTCTTGTCTTGTTAATTTTGCTGGCTTGACAAATTTTTGTTGAAAGATCTGTAGCTAGACTTATGGGTCTTCCCTGGTAAGTTAGGGACTTATTTTATCTTTTTGTTTTTAGGATTTTTTCTTTATCACTATATTTTGCCAATTTGGTTGCAATATGTCCTGGTGTTGGTCTGCATTGGTTGATTTTACTGGAATTCTGTGTCTCCTGGATCTGGACATCTGTTTCCTTACCCACATTAAGAATTTCCTCAAATAATTTTTCTACACCTTTCCCTCTTTTCTTCTGGAACTCCTATAATAAAAATGTTGTTATGTCTGATGTAGCCAGTGAATTCCCCAAGTCTACTCTCATGTTCCATAATTCTTCTTTCTCTCTTTTGTTCAGCTTCATTATTTCCCATCATTTATGCTCTGTGTCACTTACTCATTCCTCTGATTCTTCCGTTTGGGTTCATTGCATCCATATTGTTTCAAATCTCACTTACCATATTTTTCATCTCTGACTTTTTTTTTTTAACTTTAATTTGTGTGGTAAGGGCCTCCCTGAAGTCTTCCATTCTTTCCTCAAGCATAGCAAGTATCCTTGTGGTTGTTCCTTTAAATTCTCTGCCAGGCATATTACTTCTATATGTTTTGATTCAATCTCTAGCCATGACCTTATCTTGTTGTTTCACTGGGGATGAATTCCCCCATCTTGGCATTTTGTCTAAGAAGTCTCTGCATTCTCTATATTAGAAAAGCTTATTATGTTTCCTGCTCATGAGAGCAATACCCTTATGAAGAAGCGGTCATATAGTGTCCAGTGACTGGTGCTTCAGGGAGTGTGTCTGGTGTGTGCTGAGAGCACTCTGATGCTGTGTTTTGGCTGCTCTATGCTTTAAGCCAGTTGTCTTCAGAGGCTCTCCTTGCCTGCAGTGAGGAGTATTGTGACCTAGGCCAGAGTGTGACAAGTTTTAACCAGGCGTGTTTTCATCTGCTTGTTAAATGAGACCTGATAATACTTCAGCTGAAGTCTTGCTGGGCTCTCCGGTTGGGAGCTGTGGTGTGAGCCTTCACTTTTGCTGCTCTTCTGGGGAAGGAGCCCACCATGCTGGGACTGAGGCAAATGTACCCTAGAAGGGTAATACTGGCAGAACACAGCAGGTGTGGGACCCTTTACACATTAGGCAGCCTGCATCAGTGCTGTGCTGCTTATGGCATGTAGGTAGCTCTGTGGTTTTGCTGAAAGGCAGGAAGTCAAATGGCACCAGCCAGCTCTTTTGTCCCCACAGAGGGTTCTCTGTGCTTGCTGCTTCTAGGGAAGCACTCTGAGAAGAGCCAACAACCTCCCTCTGTGCATCCCAGACATTTTTCAGTCTGCTGCTTTCAATCTCTCTGACTCAGGGTTGCCTGCCACCTTCTCTCCAGGACCAGTGCTGTGCCCTCTGGGCTCTATTTCAGCCAAGCCTGTTAACTTTTAAAACTCTAAGCTTTAGGGATGTGGTGTTGGCAGAGGTCTGTGCTGGCAGGGGCTGGAAGGTCTTGGTGCACTGGGACAAATACAATTTTGACTGAGAAGGGCAGTCATACCAGAGTGTAGGGGCTTGGGACCTGCAGCAAATAGACTATGTAGCCAGTGTCCAGGGGGCCGCCCTCAGCATTTGTCTCTAAGCCTATCCTGAGGGGTTATGGAGGGAAATGGCACTCACCATCTCCTTTTTCCCCAGAGAGACATCTCTGTGGATGTCTTTTCTCAGTATCCCACTCCAAGAAGAGCCCACACTCTTCCTGCTGTGTGCCCCTGGCGTTCTTCAGATCTCTGCCTCTATGCCATCTGCCCCTGGGTTGTTTGTCCGCCTTCTCTCCAGGAGCAGGACAGTGCCCTGAGGGCTCTATCTCAGCCAGGCCTGCCAGCCTTTAAAACTCCAGACTTCAAGCCCCACCAACTGCAAAAACTTAGGGAAATCAACCTCTCATTTTCCCAGTCAATGATTTTGAGGATGTGTCCTCCTTGTGTATTCCCCTGTGTGCGCTGCTCTGTCTCTTCACTGTCCATGACCAGGGCTCCCTTGCACAGAACCCACAATCTGTTCTTACCCCAAACCATGTCTCCACACTTCTTCCCTTCCTCGATGTGGCTGGCCTCTTCTCTCCCTCTAGTTGTGCAGTTTGTTCTGTCAGTCCTCAGGTGGATTTCCTTGATATTCAGAATGATTTGATGGTTATCTAGCTGTGTTGAAGAGATGTGAGAGGCCTAGGGCCCTCCTACTAAGCTACCATCTTAGCTCCAGGCAAAAGATTTAAATTAAAAGCAATAAAGACTCTCCTGAGCTACTTTAAGTAAAGTGAGTTTATTTCAATGTGTCAGTAAATGATGAAAGTGCTCAAACGGACCTTGAATATTTGTTGCTCTTTCTTAGAAATCCCAGGTATGGAATTATCTATTGACATCCAACAAAAGCAGAGTTTGTGACCTTCACTTCAGTGATCTATTAATATGATTTATGACTTCTGATGAAAAATGGAGACATTTTAAAAAATTAAAGCACTGACATGGTATTTAAAAATACCCACATACTCACAACTCAGACTTAACAATATTTGCTTCAAGTCTATTTCTAAAAGAAGCAAAAAGCTACAGGTAAATTGAACCCCTTTCCAACAAATCTCATTTACATTTCTCTTCCTACTCTATAGAAGTATCTGTTAATGTGACTTTAGAGTGCACGATCTTCTGATATAAATAAGTATACTCCTTCATATTTCCTTTAGTATTTCCTTTGGTGTGAAGTTTTTTGAAGAGATTATAGCTTTATCAATTACTAGTAAATTTAACTTACTTTTACCATCTTAATTTGTGTGATCTCTTTACCATGCATTTTTTTTTAAAGGTTTTATTTATTCACTTGACAGACAGAGATCACAAGTAGGCAGAGAAGCAGGCAGAGAGGCAGGCAGAGAGAGAGGAGGAAGCAGGTTCCCCCCTGAGCAGAGAGCCTGATGCAGGGCTCGATCCCAGAATCCTGAGATCATGACCTGAGCCGAAGGCAGAGACCTTAACCCACAGAGCCACCCAGGTGCCTCATCAATCTACCACTTTTAAAATTATAATTTATACTATTTTAATGGCTTCTATTATATTATAATAAGACCAAAATATTTTTTAGTGTTTCTAAAACATTAAACTTAACACTTATTTCTCCTAAACAAGAAAAAGATATATCTATCTTAGGAAGTATCTTAATTACTCCTTTCTACTCTCCCATGTTGTTTAGCATTTTAATTCCACCTTCTTTTTTTATATATGCAAAAAGATTTTCATTTAAAAATACTATTTAATATTTTTGTTTATTTACTAGTATATTTATTTAATTCTTTGCTCTTATTTGCTTCTTGCATGTACTTTGTTTTTTTTTTTTTTTTGTTTTTGTTTTTTTTTAAGATTTTATTCATTTATTTGAGAGAGAGACACACACACAAGCCAGGGGGAAAGGCAGAGGGAAAGGGAGAAGCAGACTTCCCACTGAGCTGGGAGCCTGATGGAGGGCTTGATCCCAGGACCTGGAGATCATGACCTGAGCTGAAGTCAGATGCTTACCCACCTGAGCCACCCAGGCACCCCTACATGATATTTCCTCTGGATTTACTTTCTTTCTTGCTTAAGCATATTTTCTACTTATAAATTCCATGGGGAGTACTTTTACTTGGAATTTATTTCTTTTTGAAAATGTGTTTATTTCATCCACAGATTTGAATTATAGTTTAGCTGGTATATAATTTTAGGGTGAAAGCTTTATTTTTCCTCAAAGTTTTGATAATCTTATTTCAAAAGTCATCTAGCCTCAATTTTTGCTGATAAGAAGTTCACTGGTGGTCAAAACTATTTATTTTTATATCATAATTTTCTGTCCTTTTTTTTAATCAGGTTTTTTAAAATCACTTTGAGCACTGTCAACAAATAAATACACTAATTTTATTTTATTTTATTTTATTTTATTTTTAAGATGTTATTTATTTGACTGAGAGGTAGAGAACACAAGTAGGCAGAGTGGCAGGCAGAGGGAGAGGGAGAATTGTCTCCCTGCTGAGTAGGGAGCCCAATATGGGGCTTGATCCCAGGACCCTGGGATCCTGACCTGAGCCAAAAGCAGACACCTAACCAACTGAGCCATCCAGGTGCCCCCACACTAATTTTAAAGTATACTCCTTATATTTAATTTTTCCTGTGATCCTATACATATACATTATGTAAGTCTATGGTCTGCCTTTCTACTTTTCATATCTATAAGTAAGAACATCTTCAATGGTCACCTTCCTAGGGAGTCTTAGGCAAGTTTGTAGTGCTGGAAGTTTCTCTATGGAGCAATTTTATCATTGCCTTGGCCTAGGCCTTCTGGATAGTCTGGTTCCAATTTTTATGTGTGTTTTTTTTTTTTTTTTCAGTTGAGGTTCTTCCAAATATTTCAGGTAGTATTAATTTGGGCTGCATAGGAGTATGGGGCTAAGATCTCAAACTCTTGCTGGTGATTCCATTCATGCCTATGGCTTCAGAAGCCATTGCTTAATGAGCAGAGATTTCAGAGATTTTCAGAACTCTATGCATACACAGAGTAGCACTTATTTGGCTTCTGGCTTAGACTAAGAGCCCATCTACATTTCTGACTCTATTGATTAATTTTTGCATGCAGTATTAAATATTCAAGTCACTACATATATTCTTACTTTCCCAGAAACAACATGGCTTCAGTTCTTGATTATTGCTATGGGTCTGGGATTATTTTTCATTTATGACATCTAGATATTTCCATTTTTTTCTTTATAGCCTGTCTAATTGTTTTTAATTTATCTAAAATATATTAGCTCACATTACTATGTTTTCAGAGTAAGATCAAGAGCTCATGCCCTATTTAGCTCACCCTATAACTCGAAGTCTGGCTCTTCTACTCCCTCGGTTGTCTCTTTTTGAGTGTCTTCCTATTCGGTAGACATGGTCTCTGTGAGCAGATATTTTATGCTAGACCATATGTTAGCAGCCAGTGTGTGGATTTGCTGCTCTTGAGCCAATCTAAATGTGCTCACTCCAAGAACAACCTAAGTCAACTTCTTTTAGTAGGGATTTTAGGTTGGGACTTGAAAAGCTGTTACTTAGTCTTTGGTAAGCACTGTTATTAACATATTTCATATACTCTGTAATGTAAGGTGCAGGGTTGTGAAATGAATTATAGACTGGATATTACTTAAGAAATAAGAGTATTACATAACAGATATGCAAAATTATTTGTTAAAAGAGTGAATCCATCAATGAATGGATGAATGGCCTGTGTTTTCATTTAAGTTTTGCATCCATTTGACCTGAGCAAACACTTCTCTGTCTCTCAATTTCTGCTACTTTAAAATAGTGAGGATAAAATTGGCTCTGCCTACTTACAGGTTGTTATAAGATTGGAATCAGAAAGAAGTAGTGTATGTGCAAATATTTTTAAACTAAAACATTATAGAACTATGACTTGTTGTTATTGCTATCATTATAATAGAAAGTTAAATTTTGATTCACAAGACCATGTATGTAGTTCTATTATTTTCCGTGATCTGTAATGACAAAATAATAAAGCTTATTAATCATCAAGCCATTCTTGGTCATATTTCGTATTTTATTATTGTACTATGTCAATTATATAATATGTCAATAATATGCCAACATTTTTAAACAATCATTTAAGAATCATGTTGCTTTGAAATGTTATGAAGCAGCCTGATTTGTTGACAAAGCTTAGTCTTTGGAGTCAGGTATATCTGGTTTCCAAATATTCATTCTGCTATTTCATAGCTGCTTGATCCTGAGTAAATTAATTTTTCTGAATCTTGCCTATCTGATTTTTGAAATGGGAATAATTATACCAGTTCCTTGTTGTTCTTAGAATGATTGAATGTCAGGATGTGAGTGAAGGAAGGTAAATCCTTCATCTCCGTCTCTTTCCAGTCAGTCCCCTGCTGCCTTCCAACACATTCTTTTATAGCAAATTTCAGGGTCAGCAAAATAGAAAAGGCCTATATGGTTGGAAGAAATATTTTAGTTTTTTTAAGGAAAACACTCTCTATAAATGCAGCTATTGATAAAGTATGAAGCTGTGGCTTTTTTTTTTCATACAGTTTAATCAATGTAAGCCATCAGAAATATGCTTCAGGAGACAGTCACTGTCTACAGTTAATTGAACTTAATGGCCAATAATTATGGCCTGTTTTATACAATTAATGTAATTCCTTGAATAGTTTTCAATGCAGATATTTGGCTAGGACTTTTCAGATGAAAGTGTATGTAACAAAACAAGGTAGTGTATTAAGGTTGTGACTGTAATTCTGTTATACTCCAGAGGAGTATTTTATGTTTTCTCTTATAATTTTTCAAAAGATAATGTGCTTCACATGAATAACTAACATGGTATGTCTTTGATCTACTTTTCAAAATTGGCAAGTAATTATGCAGTCTGTTTGGAAAAGTTCTCTCTGCCTTTTTGGTGTGTAACCTTTCTCTGTTCTGTTCTGGATTGCTGAATTAACAATAACTGATTAATTAATTGATTTATAGCTCTGAATAAAAATTTGAAATTCACGAATAAAATATATTGAAATTCTTCCTAAGGGTAAGCAGTTTAATAAAATGTAATAGGAAGCAGACTTCCTTTGAGATAGTTTGATTTTAAACTTTTCTTTGTTTCTTTCAAGGGCAGGTTTTATCTTCAGAGTATGTGACTTGTGTTGAATATAGGCACAGTCATAATTGAGTGAACCTTTAATTGTAGACTTTGGGTGGCTTTCAAAAGGAAGAAGAATTTCCTCTTAATTATCTTTGGCTAATTATCTCTGCATTAATGGCCCCACTGCTGTTATTCATCATACTTGAAGTATAAATAGAGAATTAAAGCTGAAGGGAGAGTCCTAGACAAGGGCTTTTCTCTCCACGTCAAAGACATTGTCATGTTAGGGGTCCCTGAAAGCCCAGTAATTCTCAGGAGCTTGGGTTTTGATTAATGGACACAGGACTTCTGATGCTCCATCATATTAAATTATTGCATTAGTCATGGTTCTTTTATTTATAAATGAAATCCAACTGTTTTAAAGAGAAAAACAATATTGCATCATATGGCTGTTAAGTTTAGAGAGAAAGTGTTGTAGATATTGCTGGATCCAGGAACTCAAAATAGTCTTCAGGAAGTTATTATCTCTTCATTGTCGGCTCTTCTTTTTCCCTCTGTTGGTGTTATCCAGCAGATGACAGCTTAGCAGCTTCGCTTCTCTCAGTAACCTCATCAAAAGATCATTTTCCTTTTTGAAAGTTCCGGTAGTAGTCCCAGTTCAATTTCTTTGAATTGATTTGGACCACATGTCTTTTATCAATTAGTTATAGGAGTTGGGAGAAAATACTCCTGATTGGGTAGGCTTAAGTTATATGCCTTCTTCCAGATCTAATCTCAACCAGAAATTAAGAATTGAGAGAAAGAAGGGCTGAATACTCTAAAAAAAAAAAATCAGAATGTTATTATTCCAAAAATGGAATATGGATACTGGATTGCAAAGGAAAAAAAAAAGTCTTAGTCATGCGTTTGTTAGTAATATTTGTGTTGTGTCTCAAATAATGTATAAAATTTCATAAAGTGAGTAAGTTGTGGAAGATAGAGTAGTGGGTATTTGGGTCAAAGAGGATAGCAAATACATAGGGATGGTTCAAGAGGGTAATAGTTTAGAGAAATGGGATTAAGTTGTTGTTGTGGTTAAATGTCACAGCAATCACATCCATACAGTATCACATCCTGTAGGGGAAGGACACTTGAAACACTAGACTTTCCAAGGACAAGCACTGAAAAGTTATACTGAGAAAATTTGGGGTAGAATGGAAAAGTGAATGATCAGTAGGAACTGAGGGTGGCTAGATCATTACTTCAAAATGGCTTCTAAAGCAGCTTCCAAGTGTAAGATCTTGGAAAGAGTATAGAAAAACTAAGGAAACAGCAATAATCATGCTTTCAAGGAACTGTAATTGGGTGCTATAAAATATATAAACAAATCGCTATATATAGGAGAGCAAATTCTTTAAATCCCTCACACTGCCATTAATTTGGGTTAAAAGAGAGCACCACAACTGTCTGTGCTCCTGGAAAAACCAGTGAATCTCTCTAAGTCCAGCACTCCAGCCTCATGACTTTTTCTCCCTAGAGAATATTGGAATCAATCCTATCATGCTTTGTCCAAGTTTGCATCAACCATGACCATAATACACTTAAGATGCTCTCGTCATCTCTAAACATTTAAATTCTCCTCCTCATAGATCTCTTTGTGACCCCTACCCTCCAACTTGGTCTAATCTCCCATCTATCTGTCTGCTTGGATCCATCTGATTACTTGTATCGTAGATGACCTATGAACCCAAAGGTCCAAAGATCTACATTATAATTCACATGTGTTTCTGTTTTTCCCCATTTCTGACCATTTCCCCTTCCCCTCTTCAAGCACTATACCACTTTCACCAAGCTACCTGGAAGTCATGGTCAATCATCAGCAGAATATCTGATATCCTCTGTTTCTTCTCTCTAAATTACCCATTCTTCTTACTCTAGTAGAAGCTGGTTTACCTTGAGAATACTGTTTGTTCTTTAACCTGCTCAAGTAGTGGTTGTGGTCTTCCCACACCTCTTATACAACCAGTCTGGCCATGAAATAAGTGTTCTCCTTTCCCTTTGTTTTGCTTCTAGATCCTTTTCTCTCTCTCCTTTATAAAATTCTCCAGCTTTAAATTCCAGTATACCACCCACATTTTCTCTTGAATGTAGTCATGTATCAAATTGTGATCCCTCCCTTTGTGACACTGTCACTCTCTAAATAGTACTGTCTTAATTATTGATATAAAATATTCCCATAAATTCTAGTCCCACTATTTTAGCCTCTCAATTCTTTTTTTTTATATTTTATTTATTTATTTGACAGACAAAGATCACAAGTAGGCAGAGAGAGAGAGAAGGAGAGAGAGAGGGAGACAGGCTCCCCACTGAGCAGAGAGCCCAATGCAGGGCTCGATCCCAGGACCCTGGGATCATGACATGAGCAGAAGGCAGAAGTTTAAACCCACTGAGCCACCCAGGCACCCCTTAGCCTCTCAATTTTTTGAGGTTCTCTTCTCCAGTTGTCCTGTCTTCCTCCTACCTCACTGTACACTATGTACACTGTAGTACACTGTACACTATGTGTACAGTTCTACATTCTTCTTGGATCTTTTTTTTTTTTTATTGGACTCCTCATTTGACCTTCCATTAATGAGATGCCTCAAGGATACTACTTGGAGGTTTTTTTTCATCAAGACATCCACTTTTTTCCTAATGGCTTCTGATGATTTCAAAAGGAATACATCCTTACCAGTCCTTCCTCTTGAATGATGGCTTCCTAGCACTAGGATGTCTCCTAAACATGATCACTTTGAAGTCTAGAACTTATTGAACTTAAAAAAAAAAAAGAATCTCTAATATACCCTCTTGGTCAACACTGTTATTCCTCCTTTACAGTGGCTTAGATTCAAACAATGAATTTATCTTTATCTTTATCTTTACACTTTATGCTTACACTTTATACTTCATACTTTCAAATATTTTATCTAATATGCCAGAAGTTCCTATAAGCTTAACTTTCTAAAAAAATATTTATTTATTAATTTTAGAGAGAAAGAGTACATGTGTCCAAGTTGGAGTAGGGGCAGAGAAAGAGAATCTCAAGTAGACTCCTGCAAGTGCATATCCCAACTCTAGGCTCCATCTCCTGACCCATGACCTGAGCCAAAATCAAGAGTTAGAGGCTCAACCAACTGAGCTACACAGGCGACCCTGTAAGCTTAACTTCTTTAAAAAGCATAGTTTACAACCATTTCTCACCACTCCTTTGGGTCATGCTAATACAAATCTCCATAATGTCTCATTTTGTTTACTGTAGTAGCCTCTCATCTGTGATCATGTTCCCCTAGAGTTTATTCTTCAAAAGAAGAATTATTCTTCAAAAGAATCAATTATCTTAATAAGCTAAAGTTATATCATGTTCCCCTCTGCTCAGAACCCTCCAAGAGATCCCAGATCTGAATATCTTCTGGGATCCCTAGATCCTTTGTTTTATGGCTAAAGAGACAGAATCTTTTAGAATATGTGTACAATATTCCTTGATATTTAGACTCTGGTTGAATTGAGCAATGAAAGTCACTGGACAGAGATTGGTGGGCAGGAGGAGTGTGAGGTGTAGGTTTTCCTCCAATTCTAAATGGTCAACAAGTGTGGAATATTTCCCTCTATTAAAAGCCCAGGGGCTGCCTGGTAGCTCACTCCATACAGACACCCTTGGTTCCTCATTTCCCCTCCCCTTGCTACTTTAGGACAATGGTAAATATGCTGCCTGCCCACTGCTACTAGACTGGGTACTGTAAGAGTCCATATTAGATTTCTTAAATCTTATTCACACATTTGTAAGTAGAGTTTATTAAACTACCATTAAATTTCCTAGTTTATGTATGCCATCTGTTCCTGCTGGAACTATGGATGATACATTTGCCATTATACTCAGAGTAAACCGAAAAGTCCTTAAAATGGTCTATAAGCATATACATTATTATCACTTCACTATAGTGATTTCATTTTCTATTCTCTCACATACTTCTTATATTCCAACCACAGGACTCCTCTTTTCTTTCCTTTTTTTTTTTTAAACATCTTATGCCTTTTACACTTGCTATTAAGTTCGTTCACTCCTTCACAGTGCTTAGACCTTCACTCAAAAACCATCTTCTCCTTGGGGCTTTCTATGAACACTATTTAAAATTGAAAATCCCCTCTTAACACTTTCTATCCCACATCTCTGCTGAATCTGAATCAGCTGAAATTTATTATCATTTAACATGCTCTGAATTTTACTTATTTATTTTCTGTCTCTTGCCACTAGAATGTAAGCTTGAGAAGAGGAAGCAATTTGGTCTGTTTTATTCATTGATATGTTTTGAGTTTTACAGTGGCTTTGGGCACAGACTACACATTTAATTATTATTGTTGTGTAAGTGAATAAACAAGCAAAAAACCCAAAAGAAATGTTATGGGACATATAATAAGAAAGAAAATATTGTCTGCTGGTGGTATCAGAAAAATGGAATTTGGATTGCACCTTGAGAGTGACATGTGAGATGAAAAGAAGAGATTCCCCAGACAGTAAAGCTCCTGAACAAGGTCACATTGATGGAAAAAGTATTCAAGAAACAGTAATTCTTTTAGTTGGGTTGTGTGCTGAGTGAATAGGGAATCAGAAAAAGTAAGTTGCTGAAGATAGGCTGAGGCCAGAGAACAGAGTGCCTCCAATGCAGAGTCAAACAAACCAAAACAAATTTTATCTTGTAGGAAATTAGATGCCAAATTATACTCTTTGAGATTTGAAATATCACAGTCAGAGTTGTATGCTAGAAAGATTGATTTGGTGATAGTGTATCCATGTTTGGAGAGGGAAGACTGGGGACATTCAAATAAACTAAAAAGCCACTAGGAGAGGTAATGAGTCTTAAACCACGGAAGTGGTGAGGAGGGGAGGACTGTCACATACATTGCGGAGAGTACATTGACCCACAAAGAAAAAGAATGTATTATGCAGGGCGCTTGGAAGAACAGATGCCATAATTATCAACTGACCCTGAATCAACACAGCACTTTATTTCATTGTTCTATCATGTAGATTTTAAAACAATAAAGATGTTTAATGTTTTTCTGCTTGAATTCCTTAGCCAGAAATACTCTGTGGTACACTATAGGTAGAGCACGTTTATCACAGCTCAGTGTTCTGTCATTCTGAGTCTATTTAATAGCAATATCACAAACAGAACATCTGCCGATGAACATGGTACTGAGTCCAGCCTCAGCTGTTACTGCAGATAGACTGTGGCAGGGCTGGGTGTCCTTAATGTGAGGGGGGCACCCTGGCCAGGCATGGCACAGCTGGGGCTCTTTCCACCCCTACTAATTCATGGATCATCTGCCCTCAAGCAATGCCAAGGGCCAGATTTAGTGATACTGGATGTGGTGTTGGGAGCCCCAGGATTCCAATATTGGAATTCATTTTATAGAGTGATGAACAAAAGCCTAAAATGGGGCCTTGTATATAACACTGCAGCTATAATGGAGAGGAAATAGAAGAAAGGAAGAGGAGAACTCTATTATTTTATTTCCAGTGATAGTGGTCAATGATACTTAATTTGTTTAAGGAAACATGAATGGAAAAACTGTTACGAGCTTGTCATCAACGCTAAGTGGTCAAATTAGAGATTCAATCTATAGCATTAGCCCATGGGAGCTTACAGTACAGCAGGTGAGAGAGATAGAGAAATTCATAATTTAAAAACAGAAGTGTTATGAGCAGCACAAGTATAAAGGAAGGAACATTCAACGCTGCCTGGGACAGTTTCATTGGTTTGAAAAAGCACTTACAGGGCAGGGGAGAAGAGTGAGCATTCCATGCAGAAGAAATATTAGCAGAAGCACATGGAGCATAAAAGTACAGAGCATATTCAGGAAACAGTCTTTGGAGTACATGTAGCTTAAATTCATAGAATTCTTGGGGAGAAGAAGAGAGAAGAATTTTGAAAAGCTTTTTGGAAGTAGAATCAGTTTGGCAAGCAATTGACTCAGGATGAGTGGAGAGAAGAGATCTCTGAGACTTGGTTTCACTTTGTGCAAATTACCTAGCATTTTATGCGCTTGCAGAGAATCCAATTTCTTAGATATCTGACTTCAGATTACTTGGAAAGAACCCTGGTTATACCCTGAAGCACACAGGAAAGTACCTCATTGTTACTATTACACTAATTCATAGAATATCAGAGATGGAAAGACACATAGTGATCCTTGAACTGTATTGATGGGGAGAACACTGCACAGTTTAGTGCTTTTCTCAATGTCTCTTAACAAAAGCAAGAAGAAGAATAAGAAGAATAAGGAAAAAAGTGAAGGAGGAGGAGGAGGTAGGGTAGGAGAAGGAGGTGGAAGAGGAGGAGGAGGAGAAGGGGAGGGGAGAATAAATATAATTTGGATTAGAACTCAGATCTCATTCCTGATGCTGTTTCTACACTGTGTGATTTCAAAATTAGGTCCCTTTATGTTTTTTGGCATCATGAAATATACGGATATTTATCACAAAAGAAGTTTGCTTGAAGCTTGCTTGGGTAAAAAAATAAGGGCATAAAGCTGTTAAGAAGACAAAAGGTAGTATTTCTTCAGTCTCATTTACAAAGTAGTGACCTTGATACTTATGATTAAAATTGGTTTAGAGAAATTGGAGGCACCAGAGTTGAACTATCAGTAGGCTGGTAAACTTGATCTATCTTCTCATAGCCATGAGCCCCAGACAGTGATGGATAGTAGGTAAGGGAGGAGAAGAGAAGTTAGCTGTTTAGCTTTACAAGGGAGAACGGCATTACAGGAACTAGGTCTAAACAAATAGAAGCATTCTTTATGACTCTTTGAGAAGAGCACTTGCACCTTTTAAATATTCTTTCAAATCTCACTAGACCTTGAATGTTGATGTGTGTGTGTGATACGGGAGGAGAGGGTGTTATCTAAACATTACTCAGTGAATCAAAGAAGGATAGAATGATAAGATCCTATAGACATGCTAGTCCAATTCCACCCATTTTGGGGTCTCAAAAGTGTGAGATACAGAAGAGAAATGCTTTGAACCATTTCTGTTCAGAGTTAAGATGAGAAGCTGGGTTACTTCAGAGAAAGCAGTTACCTCCTCATTTTTCCTCTCTCAGTGGCTGCTTTTTGGGATAAACAGTCACTTTCAATCTTTTTAGAGGTTAAAATAAAAGTTGTTTCTTTTTTTTTAAGATTTTATTTATTTTACAGAAAGAGAGATCACAAGTAGGCAGAGAGGCAGGCAGAGAGTGGGGGGATGGTGCAGGCTCCCTGCTGAGCAGAGACACCCCCAATGTGGTGCTGTATCCTAGCACCCTGAGATCATGACCAGAGCCAAAGGCAGAGACTTAACCCACTGAACCACCCAGGTGTCCAAAATTTGTTTCAATACTCAAAGCCCAGGGAAAGAATGTGACTAACCAACTTTGTTCATCTCATCCTCCAGCAACTCTCAGAGCCTGTGGACTAGAACCCCAAATGAGGGAAAGGGGAGGGAGGGAGGGAGGGTGAATGGGAGGAGGAGTTTGAGAGAGAGAGACAGACAGAGACAATGAAGGGAGAAAGAAAAGTGTAAAGTGCAGCAGACAGACAGAGGTAACCAGGACTACAGATGACTGAATTCCTCCCCATTCTTCATCTTCCACCAGGAAAAAGAAATGTTCTAGCTAGAACAAGACAGTTCTCATTTGAGTTGTGGCACCTCTACAGCTAGTTAGCTTACTATGTTAGGGACAAACTTAGGAAGCCTGAGGACCAGTCATTTTCCTTTTCTGGATTTGAATTTATTCAGTTGAAAAACAAATGGTTGTCTATGTTACAGTTCTGGCTCTAAAAGGTGTCCCCCAATTTTTTGATACTCTTTCAAAAGCTAGAGCTGAATTCCCTTCCTCCTGAATTTGAAAGGGACTTAGGGAATCATTTCTAGTCAACAGAATATTGCAGAAGTGATAATATGTCACTTTGGAGACTGGGTCTTGAAGGCACTGTGGTTTCCTCCTTGCTCTCTCTCTGGAATCTCTTGCTCTGGGATGTGCCAGCTATGTGCCAATAGGATGCTCAACCTGCCTATAGAGGTGCTTAGGCACTTTAGGCTTCTGACCCAAACGTATGTGCCTGCATTTGGATGTGGATCTCCCGGTTCCGGTGGTGTTCAGAGGGACGTTGCACTAGTTAACAGTTTGACAGCAACCTCACGAGTAAGTGAGTAAGAAACTCTGAGTGAGAAACGCCCAGTTAAGCCTCTCCCAAATTCCTGACCCAGACCCGTGGAAAATGTGAGATAATCAATATGTGTTATTTTAAGTTGGTATTAGGAAGTTATATAGGTATATATTAGTGTGTATATATATACACTAATTATATGATAGTACAAAACAAATGCATTTTTTAAAAAATTACCTTTTCAGTGTCTGTGATTTTTTTAATAGTCTTCAACATTTAGAGTCATATGAAATTGTCGTGTTTATTCTTTAATTTTTATGTGATGAAGGATTACAGTTAGACTTTGTGCTCTGGACCATTCCCTAATATTCAGCAGGTTTAGGAACTTTCTCTTGAACCTCTTTCTTTTCCACAAGTTTCATTTATAATGTCATAATAATAATAATATCACTACCAAGCATATAATTTACAGATGTTAGAGGTTCACTTTTATTATTTTACCCTTACAACAGTCCAATGAGGTAGATATTACGTTATACCCATATAATATGTAGGGAAATTAAAAATTTGAGAGCAGAAGTATCTGAAAGTCACACAGTAAAGAGAACTGACACTCCAGTTCAGGTTTCCTGATCCCATTATATCAAAAGCCCTTATTTATAGAAGTGACCATTTAAGTTTTATTCCCCAAACCCTGGCACTTACTCCACATTTTAGCTCTGGGAATTGTTCTGGGTGTCTCTTTTATGTTATAGTACTAAGGTTTGTAAAGGAGTGAGTGGGTTCACTTATTCACACTTTTTTTCTTTTGGTTCTTCTAAGAAGTCATTTGATGGTCTTTGCTAATAGCCAAGTTGTTATGCTTTGAATATTTTGTCTATTGTAGATGACCAATGACATAGATATAATAAATACTTGCATTCTAGCCTTCTTTGGCTCTTCGGTTGATTAACTACATTGATTATAATTTTGTTTTCTGCATTTTGTTTTTCTCCTACTTTATGCACTTTCAAGGCAAGATATGAAAATAAAGGACTCTCAAGTTCCAGAATTTAGCAGTAAGTTTTAAGGTTTCCTCTTTAAGAAAAACAAAATATTGTCTAAAAGATCAGGATTTGCTTTTAACTCTTTTTTCTCCAAATGTATAATATGTCATCACTGATTTTTCAGGGGATTATTTACAAATATTGTAAAGGTACTTAAGTTAGATATTCTTTACAAGAGTGTACATCTAAATAATTTGGGGAGTTTAGTGGTCTGAAGAAGGCCTCTAATACATGCAATTTTTTTTTTTTTTTTAAAGATCCACTTGCCTCCTGTATTTTGAAGCATGGTATTGAATTACAAGCTCACTGCAAGCATGTAGCATAGTTTCTGGCAATAGAAAAGTAATAAATTATTATGTATGGCTTTGTGTTTTAAATGAAAAATAAACACATTATAGCTTTGATCTTTTTTTTTCCACTAAAGCAATAGAGTATTAAAATTCCCATCACCTAAAGTAGGATAAAAATAGTTCATGATCTGAGTTCAGGTTTGGAATCTTTCTGCTTTCTTTCTATGAACCCATTTCAAAGCACCATTTTTCCCCATGTAAATATTTATTAGTGTTTTGTATTATCCAAGAGAAAAACTTCATAAATTACTCTCTAGAGAATTTTGAGTGTCAACAATCTCCTCACCAAACTAAGCAATCCAACTTTTTCTTTGTTCAGCATCATAACTTGTTAGTATGGAACAAGGCACCCTCAGCCCTGATCTTCACCAAACCAAAGAGAGATTTCGTCATGACCAAATGATACTGCACAAAATTAGACAAGTCATAAAAATGCAAATCTTTAATAGAGAGAATCCAAATCGTAGAGAGAGCAGATGCATAGATAGCAGCCGACTTCATAATACCCACAGCAGCATTTGTCTCTTCCTTCATCTAGGCTCTAGCATGTTCAGTTCAAATTCCCCATTTAGCTCTTCAGATAAATATATCAAGGGAGGCTTTCTAATAACCGTGTTACATGCTCTGCTGTGTTCTAAATGTCTTCAATCCTTCTGAGGTTCCCTGGATATTCAAAAATGAAATGGCTCATTGACAGATGGTTTGAGCACCACATTCTTAGAGAACTACCTAAAGCCATTGAATGGAAATTAACCAAATACAGAAACTTACCAATTTTTAAAAACTTTTTCTTCAGCCAAGAGCTGTATGTATTTATGACTTCAACAATTTTCCTTTATGAAAATTAGTGACAAGCCTTGTTCATTTTTGTACAGTTTTAAAATAAGTACCTGACTTGACACCTTGGCAAGTGGTGGTGGGGTGTTGGCAGGAATCATTCCGTTTCTTCATTATCAAAGTATGTAACATAACTCCAGTTGTAGTTCTCTTGCCTCTTCAGGCAATCTCAGTATCTCATTCTTAGGCAAAGACAATGCTATGTGTTCACCAAGTTCCATTTCATTTTTCTCTTCCCAGGAACACAGGAAAAATGCATTTTCCAGCCTTCCCTATGACTAGATCTGTGCCACAGCTAGTTTTGACCAATGGATTGTAAGTGAGAGTGGTCTCATATTTAGGCTGAAGTAGAATAGCAGGGAGCTACACATTTCAGATGGCAAAACTACAAAAATGTAAGCCCCTATCTGGACATACAGCATAAACAAGTAATAGGTCTTGTTATGTAAGCCTACTAAAGTGTTGGGGTTACTTAGTATAGCTTATCTGAATCTGATTAATACATGTGATGACTACAGCAATCATACTAGATTTCAAATGTCAGTGTTTGATGCTTCATATATTAGAAATACACTGTATCAACCACTCCTCTACTTAATTGTCTCCTGTGCCAAGGCAACTCAAGGGCTAAGCGTGCCTTAGTATTTTCATCTATTGCCTGCAAACACCTTGTTAAAAGGATGATTTGTAGTCCTTCTTGGCTGGAGAAAATCAGAGCCTACAAGGGTAAAAGAGGAGTTAAAGAGAAATAAAATTAATGGTTCTTAAACTTTTTGTGCATCAGAATCACCCAGAAAGTTTGTTCCAAGTGCAAATCTGCCCCACTCTAGAGGTATTTTATTTATTCTTGGATGGGTCAAGAAATATGCATTTTAACATGAACTCAAAGTGGTTCCAATATGGATGCATCAAAGAACACATTTTGAGAAGCCCTGGACCAGACTCTAATAAAGCTTTTCTCCTCTTAAACCTGAATAATAATATAAAAAATATGGGAAGGGTTTAAAAGAATTCTTGTAAGTAGTAGTTGACCCATGGAATATCTTATCTGAATTATCAAGGGCACAATATCAAAAAGCAGATTCCTAGACAATGTTCAGCACCCAATAAACCAGCTCCCCTGGGGGAGGAACTTGTCCCAGGATCTCTGCTGTAAGATGCCCCTCAAATTTTTAGACACAAAAATTTTTAAACCATTGATTGTCCTTCTGTGTTCTTATATCTTTATAACTAGGCCAATTTGTTATGATGGCAGTTTCACACTTATTAGTTTTACCGACCATTTCAACTTTTCAAAGTGGAAGTGAACACATTATTCAAGGTTTTACTGGTTATAAGAGATGGTGACTAGAACTCACAGTGCATATCATCACTTCTGAAAGATTAAATTTGTTTTTCAAGGTAAATTGTGGGTACATTTTTATTTTCCATTAAGACAAATACAAATAATTTATTTTGAGAGGAAAAAATTATAACCTGATTATAAAGTCTGGAAGACACAAAAAAATGGTTCTACTTTTAAAATTCTTAAATAAATGTTATAATATTAAAAATTAATTATATAAAATCATAATATGACAAGGCCAGATGACACATCAGACACTTGATATGACATTTAATTAGCTGCTTGTAGGTTTACATTAATTGACTTGTTGATTTGAATGTATAATGGTCCAAATTAAATAGTTACAATTAGAAATACTTCCACATTAATTTTATAGGAATAGTTCCAGCATTGGTACTGGATCAGGTGTCAGAAGCCTAGAGCAGAGGCCCAACCATATTGCTAACTGGCTGAGTGTCATTAGGAAAGTCACTTAATCTGGATAATACGTTCCTGCTATGTACTGCTTGTGTGCATTTTGTGAGAGTTAAAAAAAAAAAAAGAAAGATAAGGAAAGAAAAGTGATACATATGAAATCAGTTCGTGAGTCATAAATCATGATACAAATGTAAGTTTATGCAACCATGAGCATGATATCACTATGGGAATAGTACTGACCAACACTTACAAAAACACTTATAATATTCCAGGCACTGTGCTATGCACTTACATGCATTATATTGTTTATTGCCCACAAAACCCAGTGAGGTTAATAATATTAACTCCATTTAACTTGTAGGAGATTGAGGCCCAGAGAGCCCATGGTCAAACAGATAATTAGGAGAGAAGCAATACTCACATTCATCTCTACTTGACTTAAAACTCCTGCTCCTAAATAGGCAATATTCCTATGTAAATGATATCCATTTAACCTGCAATCATATCATATTAGTTATGAATATGCATGACCCCTGAGGAAATTTTCTTATCATTTGCCTCATTGAAATATATGGCAATGAATATTACACTCAAGTATGGAATGTTGGGTCTGAGACTAATAACATAACCTCCTAGCATTTCTTCATACAGTAGAAGTATGGTCCATTATCTTTCTGACCCCTGGGTAGCTAATGCCAAAAGCTATGACTTTACACTGCTTATATTGGCCATATATTGTTAATGGAAATTGATACTGACCAAAACTAAATTAGCTTTTGAGAACACAGTTATCTAGCTACTCATTCATAAGAACCCATGTTTAATTTACATGCTGTTGCCACTTATCCTTTATTTTTTTCACACACAAAAAAATAATTCATAAATGACACAAGTAATTCTCAATTTTTCCAAAGATATTTTGTAGTTGGGACACTGAGCTCATACAGAATAAGACTGATTATGGGTAAAAAAATTCTCTCCCTTTTTAGGATTTAGAGCAACATACATTACTCCACTTAAGTAGATTGGGAAACTAACTGCTATCTCTCTTCCAAGTGAAGATCCTTGAACACACATCAAGGATGGATTAATCTCTTCATAAAGAAATGCAATATAGAATATCTATTGTGCTCAATTGTTTTCTACAAGATATTCAGGTAAGGTGTCCTATCATTTTCTAATTACAAGTTCCATGATGAGTCACATTTACTCTGGGGTGTCCTTATTCCCACCTCTTTTTCTTTCAAGAGGAAAGGGGTATAATAGTTTGTTTCAACAGAGAAGGGATTTTCTGCTTTTCTTTCCAAGTGGAGTAGTGGAACAGAATGTCTGGCTTCTTTCTCCACCCATCCTTCACTATTAGTGGCTGAAAAATGTTGACATTCATTGAGCCACAGCTTACTAGCAGCCAGCACTAACATATTAAAGGTGACTGCTCATGTTTGGTATGGTACTTTGCTCTTTTCATCCTGCTCCTATCCAGGGGAAGCAGATTGTGCTTCTAATTTTCTTATAGCAACCTCACCACTCAGGGGACCCACACTCTTCCATCAGAGAAGATGGAGGGCACACTATTTTCCAGAACTTTTTCTCCTCTGGTGAAGTGGTAGGTCAGATCAGTCTTATTTTTGACAATTCAGATGTTTTTGATTTGGGAAGGGAATAGAAGTCTCCCATTATGTCCTTAGGTCCTGTCTGTTTTCTCCAGTCTCAGTATTGCCAAGGATGCTTGAATTCCCACTCAGATATATACTCTTTGGGTAAATACTTCAGTTCTGAAATTACAAACTGGTGGCCCTCAGGCTGACTACATGTTCATGTGATTTGTTTTTTTTTTCTTTTGTTTTAAGATTAAGACATCCCATATACAAACCTTATTTTTTAGATTCTTCTGAAAAACTGGACAATCTGCCAACAATGGGACTGAGTGAAAACTATCATGATGGAACTGGGTAGAGGTTGCTTCCTTTTTAAGGAATATTCTTCAATTACCCACAAGTCCAATCATCTCTATTATCTCCCTCACTGGCAGATCAAATGCCATGTGCCTTTTATGACTGTGTTAAGATGTTTCAAGTCAAGAAATATGTACCTATACCTATCTCTATACATATGGGTCTTAGATGGACAGCATGTGTATTATGCTTATTTCTAGCCCCCTTTTCTCTTTTTTCTTACTTTCTGATTCTTGTAGGCACTTGGACTGACTATTCCTTCTTAGAACCTTGAATGTGAAAAAGGGTTACATACACCAAATGCTACACTGAATCCCTAATAATACTGAATTTTTCAGCTCTCAGTTCTAAAAATAGGAGATATTTTTGTGTAAACTTCCATTTCATTTGAAATATTTTCTCTCTCTTTCTGCCCTTTCCCCAATCTCCCCTCCACACACATTAGAAAGAAACTAAAGAGACACCTTGAACTTTCCTAGTACCTAAACCAAGTCTTGATTTCCTGAAGTGGAATACTCTTCTGATATGAATTCAAGAGCCATAAAAAGAAGAGGGGAGAGAGAGGTAAAAATTTGTTAGTACAAATAAAATCACATAAAAATATAACTTTATTGATGCTAACAACTTTAGGCAGTTTATAGAACACTAGTTTACAGTGAGACAGAACACCATGTATCTGCGTGTGTGTGTGTGTGCGTTTGGTTCTTCCAAGAAAAATGTGCTGTAGGTTTTTAGTAGAGCTTAGTCCTACAGCTTCCACCACAATCAACTCATTTCCACAATGCTCTCTTGGGATACACATACCCTCCCTGTAAGTGTCATAGCCCAAGTACACCTGACTGACTCATAATATGACATTGATCAACAAACTCAAAGGAAACATATTTAAATTCTTTGCTCAGTTTGAAACCATTGGGCAAGATAGAGGATCAGACTTTAGGCAACTTTCACATACTGACCTTCTAGGGCCCAAGAAGAGTGTGCTCTTCTGAGGCCATTAGAAGCAATAATTCTGGATTCGGGTCCTCAGGTCTTTTGTCTCCTAGAAATAAATAGTTTTTAAAAAATCAATAAAGGGGACACAGTCTGGTAGTCCATTAGATGATAAAAATGTCAATTACTCCCATAGGTTCATAACACAAAGAGGGCTGGTATAGATAGATAGCAGCCACCACCCACCAAATGGTAATTATAAGATATAGAAGTCATTGTTATTGGATAAATCCGTAAAATGGTGAAGAGCAAGGGCTGAGATCTGGGAAGCAGGGGGCTCCAATCTGGTGCCATTTTGTATCCATTGAGTTTCTGATTCTTGGGGAACAGGCTTACAGAGATGTGTCTCCCACTGGGGCTGGGTATGTATCTCTGCCCGGCTCTTGCTCCTAAGGTGACTCTCTCCTTCACAGTAGGTGACACAGCAGCGACAGGCTGCAGAGGACTTCCCTCTGTGCTTGGACATCATGTCTGGGGCTGGAGAGGTGCCTGATGCTCTCCCTGAGCCCTGGAGTTCTGGGGGCTCTTTCAAACGACTTCTCCTCCTTTGAACATGGTCCAGACTGATGTCAGACTGGGAAGAACAGCTTTCATTCCAGCCAGAGCTGGCACTCAGACTTCTCAGGGGAAGTGCCAACCGCAAGGCCTTCCAGAATTTAGAGCCAGAATGTTTGGACTTTTCTCCCTTCCAGCTCACAAAAGACACAGATTCCTTCAGCTGCAGGATGCTTGGGTGTGGGTGCTCAAGGGGACGGTACTCAACCACAATAAGCTTGGTGGAAATAGAGTTCTGGCACATGACACCCAGTTTAAACTCCAGCATGCTGATGCTTTTTTCTGTCACATAGTCTGGGCTCAGGACAACAATCATCCTTCGGCTTCTCTGAATGAAGTCAAAGACTGCTTCCACTGTATCTACAGGAAAATGGAAAGATAGGACAATGCCTAGTGAAACTTTACATAAGCTGTAGTTCATCATTGTCCATCCTACAAAGAAGCAGTAAGTAAACACTTAAGAATAGAGGATCTCAGTGTTAAGTAATCTACCCAGTTAATGAATCTCACTTAAACACCACTCTTATCAATGATTGCCAAGTCTCTGCTACCTTCATAGATAAGGAATATACCACCTCTAAAATCAGTTAATATCAGCTGTTTGTAAATTAATTTTTTGAAATATTCTCCCCTGCCAATTTTACCTGGTGGTCTTAGATCTGATATTTTCACATGTTTTAAATATTTCACAACTATTTTCACCTCACTGTATTTTCTTCTCATTTTTAGATTAAGATCAACTTTAGAATTTTTATCCTATTCCCCATAAGACATGGTATCAAGTCTCTTCCTCCACTTTTATCATTTTCCTCTGAATAACATTCAATTTATATAGTATTTCTTGAGCGTAATACCTTGAACTGGCCTCAACACAATGCTCCAGACATAGTCTGATCAGCAAAAAGCAATAGGGAATTACCATCTCCTAAAAACCACAGTTATATCTTTTGATTCTTAAAATTTTGGACACAACATCAGACAGTTCATAGTATTGATTTTGTTATCAACTAAAATCTCTCTCCTTTTTTTCATGTATAAGTGTAAAAAATTGGATTAAAAATCAATTAATGGGGTAACAACAGACAATGGGCAGGTATCAATTAGTTAAGACTTCTGACAAAGCACTAACTTTTAATAGGTATGGAGGGGGATTCGGCCAGATTCCTATGGAAAGTCCCAGAGATAAATGTAATTCTTAGCTCATCACGAGATTTAAGGAATTAAACAATGTGATTTTCTGAAGGAAAGGATTTCCAAATGTGTAAATCAGCCATTGACAATGCTGAAAACAGGTGCAGACAGACCAGGAGGTTGAGTACCTACTCTTTTGAGGCCAGTGATGAAACAGTGATGGAGAGACCTTCTAGTCTGTGAAGACAAGCTGAAAGTTTGCAGTGAATGTTGATCATTATGAATTTTAGAGAGTAAAAGAGCTGTGCTCCTTGCCAGATTAGTTCTTTCCAATTAGTAAATTTAACATGAATTTGAAGGGTAATTGGAAGAGACATGTGCTCAATTTTGAGGATCCTTTAACTAGTTTTGTCAAAAGTGTGAAGTAATTTTAGAGAATTTTTACTTTGATCTTAAAAGATAAATCTAAAGTTTTATTTATCTTCAAAGCCTGTGTGTGTGTGTGCACGTGCACGTGTGTGTGCGTTTGTGTGTGTGTTGGACACTTCTTTGTCCCAGTCCTACTGAGAACTTTTGTACTTGCCTTTCATAAACCAGAGAATGTACAAGTAGAATATCTACTGCTCCTCCTGTCTCATGCGAAATACGATATAACCTTAAGGCAGCATGGATGGATTTCACCAAAAGGAACTTTGTGCACTCAAATTGTATGTGTGTTCATGTGTGTGTGTTGTGCATTTTACTTCAAAATAGTCACATTAAGACAATGTATATTCTGTCCAATGGGGATATTACTGTTGAAAATAAAATGCTGTCCTAGATCTTCTAAAGAAAGACTCTGTGTGTGTTTTTCTAATTATTGGCACCCCATCCTGAAAATGTAAAATTTTCATTTGAAATAGGGCAATGCTAAAGAAACAGATATGAGTAGTGGAATTCAATAACATTGAGGAATGTGATGGAGAAGATGCTTATCATTTGGGGGAATGGGCTATACCTAGGGATCTTCACACATTATTTTGAAGGAAGCTGCCTCCTTATGGCCTATTTTAATACTTTTCATATTGTAAAACTGCAGTTGAGAATGTGAATTGTTATGCTTCAATACTGAAGATTATTCAGAGAGGGAGACATAAACTGGGTCATTTATTCTGTTGGGTTCAAAAAAGGAAGGTGTGGTTATATACTGATGAGACCAGATGTCTTGTGTGACACTAAATGAATTTTGAAGTCATGTTTTCTGATCTAGAATTCATCAATGCTCTAGAATACTCCTGCCTTTAAGTCATAATCTCCCTGGAATTCGCCTAGAGGAAAACTAGAGCTGTAGTTTTGTTCTCTGGTAGGTTATTGATGTATGCAAGGACAGCAAATCATACATCCATAAAGTGCATACAATAAGAGTAAACTTACAGGATGGTTAAACATTAAAAATACCAATATGTAAATGTCTACAGATTGTAGACATTTGAATTAATCACTTTGGTTAAATCTAGTGAACACAATATTAAACTAATGTAGGGCTGATGTTAATTGAATTTGAATCAATTCTTCACGGTAACTTTAAAGAATCACCTTAATATGGATTTATAAGTGGATTTATAAGTGAATAATAAATTTTAAAAATTCTGTCTGTTTACTTTAAAATACATGTGAATAAAAAATACTACTGCAACATTTAATCTCCTAGCCCATTGCTCTCTTTTAGCTGCTCTGTTATTTGTCCTCTGTCTCCACACACACACAAACACACACATACACATACATGCACAGGCACACATGCACACACACACACACACACACACATCTGGCACACTAGAACAATTAATTTTATTTAAATAACTCTTTTATTCACATGTAAAAAAAGTTCTTGATATAATATTCCCATTTTTCTCAGATTTCTGTCAGAAAGAGAAATTTAATTAATGTAGCTTCTAACATTTCTTTTTATGTGTATCATTAATTCTTCTTACTCTCATTTCTTATGCCCAAACATGAAAATAAAGACATAAAACACATGCACAAAATAAAATTCAAATCTGAAAATAAATGGTTTATTTTTAAAATAAACAAATTTACAAATCAAATGGAAAATGGAAAATACAAAAATTTATGAATAAAATAAAGAAGATAATAAGATAATCTTAAAATATTAAAACCTATAGAAATAAATGGATAATTAGCAAGTGGAGTGATGCTTTTGTTTCCCAATACAATGGAATGCTCGTTTATTAGAATCCTAGGGAATCACCTATGTTACAACATAAAAGATAATAAAATAAATTTTATACGAGTGTATAATTAGACACTTTATATGTCATGGTTCTTTGTTAACTTGGGTGCAGAAGATCTTTATATCATATACCTGGAACCATTAAGGTTTTTTTAAGCATTAGAGATAGTTTTTTTAATATTATGGAGCAATTTTTCCTTGCTCTCAAAATTATATTTCTTTATCTCCCTCAAAAATTTTGTAAAAGGTATCTTCTGGGACTTAAAACAAACAAAAAAACCTTGAAACAAAATTTTCTTAAGAATGAGAACAAATAAAAACAAAACCTCGAAGCAAAATTCTCTAAGAATGAGACAAACTGTATCATTTAGATGTGAGATCTTTAGATTTTAGCATTTGGAAAAGTTCAATATCAAAGATCAGTAGATAAATAGGAAAAGGAATATCAAGAAGTTTCTAGGGGTACCCAAAAGCATTGGGATAAATATCGAATCCAAAAGTGCAAAAGAATGCAGCAATGGCAAGAGAATGTCTGCCTTGTGATGGGACAGTTCCCCATTACCTAAAGCTCATGCAATTGGTATTCAAAGCTTATCTGGAGTCAGCCCTCCTCTGGTCTTGAGGATGAAGAGTTAACAGGAGGAATAATTGTGGTTTATAGCAAAGAGAAGCATTACAAAGACAAAAAAAAAAAAAAAAATCCAAGAATGACTCCATACCATAGTTTTATAGTCAGGAATTCATGAAGTTTTTCTTTTCTTCAATTTAAAATGATATTTTCACTATAGAGAAATGATTTATTATGGGCTTTAACACTGATGAAGGACACTTAAATGAAGGAGATAGTTGTAGAATTGGTTATCAACATTCATAATGCTGGGATAAGGGTTCCCTTAAATTATGAATTATGGTGTTTTCACAGGATGCTCAGCCTTATTTATAAGTATTTTATTTTCCTTTTCTCCACTACTTAACAGTCCAAAGAGAGATTTATCTCCCTAGTAGTTGAACACTGAGATTACCATAGTTTAGTTTCTAAGAGTATGCTTGCAACATAGTAGTGATCAATTAATGCCAGGGGACTGGTACTGCTCAGCCGTGACCACAGAAGCTCTGTGTCCAACAGATTCCACTGCACCCAGACCAAATGTAGCAGCAGTAAGTTATTCCTACTAATTTAGAGAAGGTGAGAACTAACAACGACTACTCTGTGAGCTGTGATTTTACAAATAATGTACAAGAAACACAAAAGAATTACAGTAAAAACGTAACTTAACTGGATGAGAGTCCCAGTGGTTTGTGATATTGTGCCAATAGCTATTTAAAGTCACATGTATGTGTACATAAGGGTGTGTGCATATATATATATATACACACACAAATGCATACATACATATGTACAAACATATACAATCAACATGTGTATAGATCTACATACAATGTAGATCTATACATACAAGATTCGTTGGTATGTACATACACATACGTGTGTGTGTGTGTGTGTGTGTGTGTGTGTACATCACAGGAATTCAGCACTCTGTAAACTCTGGACTTAGTTTTCACTTTTCCAAGTCTTAAGATTTTACTTAAAGTAAAACAAGTTTCATGGAAGAGACTTTCCAGACTGACATGTTTGGACTGAGTGTATTAACTATACCAGTGAATAAAATATGGAAAATACTGGGTGGTCCAGTTAATTCTCTTAGAGTATTAATGCCAAAAGCAACTTGCAAGGTCACTGAGTCTAACTTCCACATTTTACAGTAGAGAGACAGAACACGTGAGGAGAAATCACTTTTCTAATATTCACATTAGCAAGGCTGAGATGAAAAGACAAATTGCTGAACGCCCTGTTCTGTGCTTTTCTCACAAGCCAGAAAATGCCCTAAAAGCATTTTGCTGTTATTTCACTCTCTCTTAGCACCATTAGAAGCTTCCTGTCAGACTGAACCAAGTGTAGAGCCATCTGCAAACTCTAAGTGGTTGATACGAGGTACAGTAGATAGGGAAGATGAAGTGACAAGTACGGGTCGACCTACAGATATCCAGGAGTTTACTGAAATAAAGAAAAATACGGTATGTATTTCAAGTTGACAAATGTGACATCGATGACCGAGATGGAGGGCATAAGGGATTTGGTAGGAGAAAATGCAGGTAACCCCTTTCAAACCGTCATAAGGAACACTTTCAGTTACACTGCTTTATACCATCCTGTGTGGGTGTCAGACTGGCTGCAACAGGGCAGTGCCCAGCAGAATGAGCAGAAGGGCTCATTGTCATCAGCTCAAATGAATTTGGGCACCGATCATCTTTTTAATGACTCGGAAACCTATAATGACCTTGTCAAAAGGTAAGTTATCTTTAAGGGGTCTTGAAATCCACAGCAAAAGACTGCCCCACAATGTTAAGATTATAAACAATGAGAGAGAAAGAAGGGACAGAGATGCGGGAACAGGGGCAGAGGATGCAGAAAGAGGAAATTCACATCAACCAAGTCTTTGCCTGCGAAGAACATAGTGACGTCATTCCCTGGTGACGGACTGGTGGCGCAGCCATTCTAAACCATAGTATTGCCTGAGGAAGCAGAATGACCAGTCATACAGTCACCCTGAATGTGTCCCTATGGGGAGGCTTTGACAGAATTCTGTTCTGTCTGTGAAACATCAAGTTGGGAGTAAAGAAAGGGTACTCTTCCTTCCCGGAGTGCCCTTGGTTCTTTTTATCCATTTCATTGTCCCTTTCATACATTTTTCAAGGATGAATAGGAGAGACCCTGCTCGCCACTCCTAGACCACCTGGAACTTTTCTTCACTGGCATGGCCACCTGCAGCTGCTTCCAGAACCTGCCCTGTGGGTACTTGGATTTCTCCCCTTTCCATTTAATGACCGTGAGCACCGTCTTAGCCCTCTTCAGTTCTTTCACTTTCGTCTCCTTCACCGCCTTGTACTGTACTAAAATGACGTTGATGTTGCCCCGAGAGGCCATGTTTTCTAGGCCAGCCTTGAGCTCCAGAAGAGCTTGGGTTCCCTGGAGCACGTAGTTGGGGCTTAGGACAACCAGGAGGCGTCTGCTTTTCTGAATGAAGCTCAAGGTCTCATCTGTGACAACTGAGAAAGAAAACACCGTGGGGATTAGTGTTGGCCAAGAACTCCCCAAAAGCCTGGGGCTTGAGTGTAGTGTAGGGAAGTGTAGGAAACTTAGGGTAACAGCCTGGGAATAGGGATGAAACTTTTACCAAGAACATTTGCAACGACGTAATCCTTGGACCCACTTACTCTGTCAAATAAATGCCACACTCCTCCAAGATACTGAAAACTGTATGCACATATTTAACCCCCCCAAAAAATTCCAAACAGGCATGAAGCCAAGTATACTTCTATAACCCTGGTCCTCAAAATCATTATGAGAAATAGATGGGTTGAACAGCTATCAATTTTCTCAAACCACGTGGCACGCTGCAGCCCAGCCAAATCAGCTCTTAAGCCCCTTCTCCCCCAAAATACCCATGTATTTACTCTCTCATGCCAGTGGCTATTCAAGAAGATAATCATTATAAAGGCAAAATCATGGAAATTCATTTCTCACTAACAGAGGAAAGCAAGAGTAGGAACATTCATTTTCTGAAAGTCCCTCTCTGCTGCCGGACTCCTACCTGACTCAGACTGGTATCACTATGTCCTTAGAATAGGAACTTAAAAAAAAAAAAATCTAGCCAACTGAATGGCATTTTGGCTGGCATCACATTCTCAGCTCAGCTTTCGATTCTGCTCTCTGTTCTAGAGCCTAAATTATTTCCTACATCTTTCTCCTTAAACTCCTCTCATTACTATGAAGACACGTGTTTCAGTAGGCTGCTAGCTGATATGTCTGCCTTCACTAACAGGCAAATGCTTTCCTCAGGTCAGAAAAGAAGAAGAAGAAACAGAGAAAATGGAAATTCAGTGTAATTTTATTCTGTTGTCATGGGCACTGGTTAGTTCCCATCACCAAATTCTTGGAAATAATCCATCTCCTCAAGGCTGCTTATCCAGGACGGTATAATCTTTTACCTGGGATTCCAACAGAAGCCAATTCCAGGGAATGCACTAGTGCTGTGGAAAGCTATTTCATGGCTTACAGTACTCCTCAAAGCAGTCGTTCTGCTCCTCCCTCTTCACAGGTACAGAGGCAAAGGGGAAAGACTTGCAATTAAAATTCCATGTGCAGCCTGGAGGAGAATCCAGGAATCAGTAATCACCTGCTCCATGCAGTACTGCTGGAGGCCAACCACGTGTGAGCATGCACAGAGGCCCAGAGGCAAAGAGGGACGAAGAGCAGCAGGGAGAAGGCAGATCACAAGGATCTACCATCAGAAGCAAGATGCAAGAGTAATTACGTAGAACTTGAATTCTTCAAAGCATTATCAACCCCTTTTGGAGGGTCATTGTTGTTATACCTTTTGTCTTTCTCTAAACTTCACACTGTACTAAGTATTTGTCGAGTGGCAGAATGAACGAGTAAATGGATGAATAAGTGACTTAGGATTTTAAGTCTTAAAGTGAATGGAATTTGTCCCTTAACTTGTATAATCATGTCACCATTTCCGGGCAAAATAATACTGTGAGAGACAGCCACTGTAGAACACTAACATGATGGACTTCTAGGTAATGGCTGAGGAGATAAAATAAGTGGTCCGGCTAATTCAGAATGAGAATAAACGTTTAAGTCTATTTTATATCTCCATTATCCATATAACATTTTTAGAACATCTGAAATGATGAACACAAAAAGGATTGGAGGGGAGGAAAATTAGTTTGTTTTGCTGAGGATTAAACACATTACATGCATTTCAACAGCACAAAGTTTAACAGTGAGTATAGGAATGCTATTATGTATTTATTAAAACAGAGTGAAATGGAACATCACTTTGTATATTACCGGGTGGACTTAAAAATTTGAGATGCCAAAGAGCCAATTAAAGCAGAAAAGGATTGGGAGGGAGACAAACCATAAGTGACTCTTAATCTCACAAAACAAACTGAGGGTTGCTGGGGGGAGGGGGTTTGGGAGAAGGGGGTGGGATTATGGACATTGGGGAGGGTATGTGCTTTGGTGAGTGCTGTGAAGTGTGTAAACCTGGTGATTCACAGACCTGTACCCCTGGGGATAAAAATATATGTTTATAAAAAATAAAAAATTAAAAAAAAATTTGAGATGCACTTTTATTGCTGAAAACATTCAGCAACTCAAGTTTCTAGAATATACTGGCTTTTTTAAAATTTTAAACTACATCTCAAATGCATGAGCTGGTAGAAACGAAACAGACCCAAGAAAAGGGGGGATTTAAATAGCATTGGCTTGCTAGAAAATAAAAGTGAGGAAAAGGAAATTAGCAAATGTCACAGGGAAATAATCTAATTATTATCAATGAGTACTATCAAGAAAGATGCCATGCATTCTCTTCACAAACTCATTCTTAGTAAAAGCAAGTAAACCTCAGTCTTTGTATTAAGTGTTGTTTAAACTCAATGTTTGCGCCCCCCCCCAAAAAAAACACAAGGGAAATTAATGCAGGTTAGCTTAAACTTTCTAAAAATCTAAATGTGTGTAAGCAGAACACTTATTTTTTTAAAATTTTTTTTAAAGATCTAATTTATTTGTCAGAGAGAGAGAGGGAGAGAGAGTGAGCACAGGCAGACAGAATGGCAGGCAGAGGCAGAGGGAGAAGCAGGCTCCCCACCGAGCAAGGAGCCCGATGTGGGACTCGATCCCAGGACGCTGGGATCATGACCTGAGCCGAAGGCAGCTGCTCAACCAGCTGAGCCACCCAGGCGTCCCTAAGCAGAACATTTAAAACTGAGGCATTTTATAGAGTCCTAATCCACCGTGCACCTACACTTTTCTGTCTTGGAGTTCTTAAAGCTTACAAGGGGAACTATTCTAGTACCATAAATGGCACCTCAATCATCTATAACTCACAAGTTAATTTCATTCCTAAAGAAGTCTCCATTACATCAAACACCTGAACATTCAGTATTCAATGATGCCAACACAGAACCCGACCATGACTCTCACACATGACCCCAAACTAAGGATTCCCTTTGCATGAAGGGTGGCATCACCTGTACTCATGAGAAATACCTACTTCCCCCAGGCAGACTGTCACGGTCAAAGATGCACAGCTTGTATCCAAATTCATTCTCCAAGACACCACGGAGGGTCAGTAACACAAACTCCTCTTCCTCAGCATTTCTTGCATAAGATACATAAATATCATATTCCTTCCCATCTAGCAAAAGGAAGAGAGATCCAATATATATTAGAAAAATTTCCTAATTGTACTGCATTTTTTCTTGAATTGAACTTGTGCATATTAGACATTTTCAACTTTCTTACATGTATGAATTATCTGACAGATTCCAGTGTGATTTCCCACTTGTGACAGGTCTCCAGGCAAAATGACTATTTTAAGGTGTAATTGCAAATTTTATCTGATATGTCTTCTACTCTCACATCACTAAGTTTTGTTTTTATAGTGGAGAATTAATGAGGTTTGGCTCATTCAACTATGAATTAACATAATCAGGACACAAATAGTCAATCATAAATGTTGGCAATTAATACCATACAGAGAATTTATGGTTCCCACCCTAGTTTGTCACTACTAATACATTAGAATTATAAATGGAGAAAAACTTTTAGAAAGGCTCTAAATTATTTATACCTGAAAATAACTGCAATTAAAAATAGACTCAGATTCCATAAACCCATCTTTCCCAAAGGTGCCTAATTATAAACATTACTCTCGGTAAAAATATAGGTTCTTTGTCTCTTCCACAAACTGACGGGCTAAAAATCTTTATGGGAGGAGTCGAAGAATCAGTATGTTTAATTGTTCCTTCCTTGTCACCAGGCAAATTTACACTCGTACCGTGCTTCCAAAACTTCAATGTGCCCTTTAATCACTTGGGAATCATGTCAAAATGTAGATTCCTGACTCAGAACACAGGCATTAGGCTTAAGATTCTCCTTTTAACAAGCTCCCATGTGATGTCGACGTTGCTGGTGCCTGGACTACTCTTTAAGTACAAAGAGTGTGGACCTGCACTGTCCAGTTACAGCAAACACAGCTACACGTAGCGCTCGGACGCTTGCAATGCAGCTGGTCTGAATGGAGATGGGCTTTCAGTTTAAAATACAACACAGGCTAAATTGTGAGATTTTGAGTACCAAAAAAACAAGACTAAAATATCGCCATTAGCTTTTAAATATGCATGATATGCTAAGATCATAATATGTCAAATACATTGGGTTAAATAAGATATATGATTAAAGTAAATTTCACTTTGTTTTTACTTTTCTTACTATGACCACTAGAAAATTTTAAATTATATAAGTATATATAAATTTTATAAAAATAAATTTTAAATTATATTGCTATTTGGATAGGCTAATCTAGACTAAACAAATATTGAACCAAGAAAGCAAAATAATATATATTAGAAGAATTTTTAATAGTAAGGGTTGAAACCAAAGATAGTTTGATTAAATCTCCCAGTTATTCTAGCTTTTATTGAGGCAACATGTTTTCTGAAAATGACCGTAGAAGAAGGTATTTAGATCAAGCTTTTGTTACTCACCTAAAATGGTTTCATCTGTTCCAAAATGAGCCCGGTAAAATAAGACCATTTCCAGCCAGTAAACGTGGTAAACAACAATGAGAATCACTACCAGCAGGACTGTGGCTCCAAAACCACATGCTAATTCCACTGTGTATCTTGGAGCTATCAATGGAGCAAACAAAAAAACAATTGATTTCTACATGGTGATCACAGTGATCTATCATCCTGCAAATAGCCGGGTAAGCCAGGCAGCTGAGCCATGAACCTGACTTATATGTGTGAAAAGCAGAGATAACATGATAGGCTTTAAGCATTATGTTTTAATGCCAGACTGTGTCATATTTATCTTTTCGTTTTCAGCACCTGATATTGGTGTTTTAAACTACTTGATGACTTGAATAGACTTTAATGTTATATAAATACAAATTAATGGCATATAAATGGTATTATAAATGGTATATATATATATGTATATATATATGGTATATTAATGGTATTTTCCAATACCAGCATTGGAAAGAATTTAGAAGGTCATCTCATTCAACTCATGATCTGACACACGAATTTCCATAAATTATTTTTGAAAAGTGTTATTTCATCTCCCATGTGTCCATCTTTTGGGATGGAATCCTTACTACTACTACCCAGACCAGACCATGATTCAGATGGAAATTTAATTCTTAGAGCCTTTGGATTGAGTGAAAATCTTAATGTGCTTCCATTAGTCTTAATTCCATCCTCTCGTCAGTGCCATATGGAAAAAAAAAATTAATTACCCTTTTTATAAATTTGGAAAAAAGCCTCAAAAATCTTATTTTCATTGGATAGAAACAGAGGGTATCCACCAAATGCTGAGTATGCTTAGGTCTGAAAGTAAGCTTACACTTCTAGGACACACTTTCTGAAAATTAACTTGCAATATCCAGGTATGGACAGATTCCCATGTTATCTGCTTACTTTTATATGACAGATATTTTAGAAATTTCTTTGGAACTATCATAAATAGAATGAGGTACTTCCTGACTTCCAAAAACTAGAAAAGTTTTAACTCAGTCCTGTAAACAAGGTCTGTCATGACCAAACCACCAACCACCCTACTGTCTCATTTATCAGTACCTTTCCCTCAAAAACGTGAGGAAGATTTTGCTTCGTATCTTTGTTCACGCTGTGAATTCTGGGGAAAATAGTTCTTTCTCTTTCTTTAGTTTTCAAGTCCATGCTCATACGTCATTATTTTGTGTAAGCTTTCCTAGAATAAAATTACTTTTGCAACCTGACATCTGCCTGACAGAAATTCCTACTCTTCTCATTGTCTATAATTCTATTATACAGTATTTGTTTTATATTGTAATTTGTCTACAAGCCTGCTGCTCCATTCTCTCTCACTCTCTCACTCCTCACTAAACTGTGATTTATATTCTTCTGGGGAAGCCTATGTCTCCTTCATCTATCCTACCACTAGAATACATAGGATCTCAATGAATGTTTCCAGATATAACATCATCTACTTCAGAAACATTGAAATCTTTTACTACTATGTATCAACAACTTCATTTGGTTGCTTTATTAGCTTGTGATAATGAAGTCTAAGTGTTTGAAGAAGGAAGAGAATATTTGGGTCTGAAGCAGGAGTGGTTTAAATTATGTAATAGTTGTTGACAATTACTTATTGACAATTACTTATTAACATCTATTATTTCACAGAAGCTGCTGGGGATACAAGAGTAGATCAGACCAAAGGGGTTTCTGCCCAGTTAGGGTTAATATTCTAATGCAAGGAAATAAATAATAGGACAACGAATTCTAGGTAGTGATCAATGCTATAAAGGAAATAAAGCAAGGTAATGTGATGGGGAGTACTGAGAGGCTTGGCTGGGGCAGAAGAGATATATGGGTTCAGGTAATGAGAAAAGGCTTTTTGATCACCTGAGCATTGTGTTAAGTGCTTGCCAAGGTGAAGCACAGAGGAATTTAGTTCAAAGCTGGGATTGTTATCCCTGCTCTCTGACTCCAAAGTCCAGAGATCTTTGCAGAGCTCTGCTATGGAGTTTAATTATAGATCAAATACTAGTGGAAAAAAATCCCTTGTAAAACAGGTATGTATCCTACGGGGAAAATGGTAAGCAGCCTGGAGCTGAGCCTGAAGTTCCTAGAGTTTCAAGTTCATTATCCTCAACTCCGATGCTAATCCTATCTCAGAGATAGACTGGAACTCAGCAATGCGGAATTATTACCAGGTATTCTCACGCTCATTCCATGAATAATGGTGTTTAAAATAAGAAAACTCCACCACCGAATGTCAAAAGCTATCTCAGTGCAATTGTTGAGAATTTAGTAAGATCATTTTGGGTAGCTGGCATGAAAACTGCTGCGTCCTCGGTATTTCTGAGCACATGTTATGTTAACAGTACCCTGGGGTAATTCCCACTGTCATCTTCATTATTTGCTCAGTTATTTTGGCTCCTTCTGGCTGGACATTTTGTAATAGGGAGGGGGGGAAAAAGAGGTTGGTGGATGCACTTACCTGAAACGGATATAAGAAAAAATATCAATAGATATCTTGCCTAATGACCAAGAGATCAATTACTCTCATAAATTTCCCTCTGTAACATTCATTCTACTCCTGCCTGTTTTATTTTTAGTGTGGATTTTTACTTTGGTTTTGGGTCATTTCATGACATGTGTCATATTTACAGATTGTATTTTGTGGGGGCCATCTTGATGATATCCAGAAGTTCCTAGACTGTTTAACTAATTGAACTCTTGAGATAAATAATCCCCAAGCCTGAATTTCTAAATGGCTTGAATCACATGCAGAAAATGTTCAAAAAAGCTTTTTTTTTTTTTTGTAAGTGTTCTCAGATGTACTTTTTTTTCCTTTTTTTTTTTTTGGATTTTTTATTTTTTATAAACATAGATTTTTATCCCCAGGGGTACAGGTCTGTGAATCACCAGGTTTACACACTTCACAGCACTCACCAAAGCACATACCCTCCCCAATGTCCATAATCCCACCCCCTTCTCCCAAACCCCCTCCCCCCAGCAACCCTCAGTTTGTTTTGTGAGATTAAGAGTCACTTATGGTTTGTCTCCCTCCCAATCCCATCTTGTTTCATTTATTCTTCTCCTACCCACTTAAGCCCCCATGTTGCATCACCACTTCCTCATATCAGGGAGATCATATGATAGTTGTCTTTCTCTGCTTGACTTATTTCGCTAAGTATGATACGCTCTAGTTCCATCCATGTTGTCGCAAATGGCAAGCTTTGCTGGCTTGCAGGGAAAGGATGACCCTCAGCCCACATTTTCTGTCTGCCCCAGCCAGAACCTCTGTTGTTTTGGCATACAGATTTTACTCTGATGCAATCCCAAACCAAAGGGTTTCCAATCAGGAAGGGGTGATGCAATTTGACCAAATTGCACTCCTAAACTGCTTTGCTCTTCGAACTCACATATAATTGACTTAGGATAGAGCCAATTTTTGCCACTTGCTCTGCTGTTATTCCCTGGATCAGAATTTCCTCCACTCCTTTTGCAGTTCAACGGTAGTAACAGGTGCCAAGATCCACGTTTCCAGCTAACCACTCTGAGTTAAACCAGTCCAGGACCTTAGCTCCAGTCTTTTTCCCTGTTTCAAGTTATCAGTCTCCAATATTCTTTCTCCTTGGGAACTTAACTTATTTTCTTTCTCTTCGTGAGTCGGGACCTTGCTATCTACTGAGGCTCTGAGCTTCACACCAGCTGCTTGGACTTCCAAGTATCTCCTGCCACAGAACCTGTGTCTATTCTTCACTAAATTGCTGAGACTTTTAATCTGGGGAACCACGTAATGACCATTTCTCTGAATTACAAACAATTAGAATGCTTTATTTAGATGATGGTAAACCAGAAACCTATCCCTGAATTAACCAGCAGACCTGCTTTGTTTGACTATCATAGTATTTTAAAATGTGTGCATTTTACCCTTCAGTTTCTGGCCTTAGAGAAGGAATGGATATGGGAGTGGCTTTCTCTCCGTAGTATTTACAGTGCCCTTTTCCTAAGGTGGACCGCGCTGGTAGTTGTTCTGTGTGTGATCCATGTGAGAAAGGACACCAAAAAGTTGAGCCCCACCATGACCCTGGTTTTTTGTCTAAAGTCACTTTCAGACTATGGCAGAGAACAGAGAAAACCACAGGTACAGTCATCATGGTCAGGTAAGTACTCAGAAATCACACTTGAGAACTACGGAGTTGGGCTGAGTTCACAGGGCTGGGTAAAGAGAGAAAAACATTGTGTGGAAAAAGTGCTCTATAAATCTCCAAGGGTGATCTCAAATCTTTGGAAAAATATAAAGCTCTGCATAGGTTGGATGACACTTGATAAGATCAAGCAAAGAACAGGTGCCAGTCAAAGAAAAACTACCAGGGAAGGAACAGCTGCCAGGAAACTGGGAGCTGAACAGCTCAAGGTGCACATGCTGGGTTGGAGGACACTAAAGTTAAGACCTGAGTAAAGACACTTTGGGTAGCTCCCATGTGTTAGTAGACAGCCCAGATAGTCTAGATATGTCCAATCTAGCCTTGGAGAAAAGGCTATTTTTCAGATGTCCTCTAGCAATAGGAAGCAGAACACTTCAAAAAAGCAAGCTGTTAAGCCAGCAAAATAACTACCTGTGAGGACAAAACAATACTCACTTTCAAAAATCAGACACTCAATAATGCAACATACATAATGTCCAGCATATGTTAAAAAAAAAAAAAAAAGACAAGAAAAAGCAAAACAAAACAAAACAAAACAAAAAAACCACCCATAATGAGAAGAAAAATCAGCCAACAAAAACGAATCAGAGGGGCACCTGGACAGCTCTATCAGCTAAGTGTCTGACTCTTGGCTTTGACTAAGATCATGATCTCAGGGTCCTAAGATGGAGCCCCACCTTGGGTTCTGCTCTCAGTAGTGAGTCTGCCTAAGATTCTCTCTCTCTTCTGCCCCTCCCCACCCTGCTTGCATGCTCTCTCTCTCTCAAATAAATAAATCAATCTTAAAAAAAAAATCTAAATTGACAAAGATGATGGAACTAGTAGATAAGCGCTTTAAAATGAGTATTATAAATATTCCTGTTGAATTAAAAAAGAAGATGATGGACATCATTAAGAGCAAATAGGAAATATCAATAAGGATGTTTTTTGGAGAAATGGAAATCCAAAAACTGAAAAATACAATTCTGAAATTAAAATTGCTGCAGACTAAACATCAAAAAAGAAATTATTAGTGGAAAGCTAGAAACTACCTAAACTGAAACACAGGAACAAAGAAAGAATGAAATGAAAATGAGCACCTCAGTGGCCTGTAGAACATCCTTGAGTGATTGATACTAAATTTAATGGGATTACTAGAAGAAAAGGAAAGAATTAATGAATGAATGAATGAGAAAAACATATCTGAAGAAGTAACTGCTGAAGTTTTTTCAAACTAAATGAAAAATATAATAAACCCATGGAAACAAGAAGTTTAAGGAAACCTAAGTAAGATATAGTCAAATGAAACCATGCCAAAAATTTGAGAAATTTCAACAGATACTCATACACACACACACACACGAGAATTATTAAATAATTCTCTACACAAACCAAAAATAGATTAATCTCTCATTTAGATAAAAGTCAGCTTTGAAAAACCTATAATTAACATCATATTTAATATATAAAAACTGAACGCATATCTTTTAAGATAGGGAACAATGCAAGTGAAGCTGCTCTGATTTCTACTGATCATGGAACTGGGAGGTCCAAGAGAGTAAAAGAGGCAGAAAAAAGAAATCAAAGGCATAACATTTGAAAAGGAAGGAGGAAAAGTATGCTTATATATGGTGACACAATCAAGTGTATAGAAAATGCTAAGGAACCTAACAAAATAAGCAAAAACCCTATTTAAGCAGTAAATTTAGAAAAAGTTAAAAGACCCAGATCAAAACATAAAAATCAACTAATTCATTTCTAGTTATGATCAATGAGCAATTGAAAAGTGGAATTCAAAAAATACCACTACAATAGCAACAAAAATAAAATACTTAGGAATAAATTTTACATGTGTAAGCCTGTATAAATAAAACCAGAAAAAAAAGGAGCTGAGTAAAATCAATGAAAATTAAGTAAATTGAGAGATATATCATGTTCATGGATTGGAAAATTCAATATCATTAAGATTTCAATTCTCCCCAAATTGGTTTATAAATTTAATATGATCCAATCTAAGCCCAGCAGACTCATGTAGAAATTGACAAGCCAATACTAAAATCTATATGAAAGGATAATATGGTCTTCAGAATATTTAGATTAATCTTTGAAAAGAAAAAAGGAGGAAGACAATAGTTTCTGACTTCATGACTTACTTTAAAGCTATTAGTCAAGGTAAAGTAGTATTGGACTAATGACAAACAGATTGATAGAACAGAATAGGGAACGGAGAAATAGACCCGCACTCATACAGTTAATTTTTTAGGCTAAGCTGTCAAAACAATTCAATAAAAAAGGGAGAGATTTTTCAATATGAGGTTAGAACAACTGATTTCTATATGGAAAACAAAAATAAAGCAAAAACCTAAACCTTAATCCATACTTCACAGTGTAAACAAAAATGTTGAAATGAATCATAGGCCTAAGTATAAAAAAAAAAAAGAAATCAAGATTTTAAAAATCAAAGATTGCTAATACAGGATTTAGAAAGTATAAACCATAATAGAAGAATTGATAAAATGGACTTCATCAATGTTTTAAAATTCTGCTCATCAAAATAAAAAATAATAATAATAAAATAAAATAAAATAGGGCGCCTGAGTGGCTCAGTGGGTTAAGCCGCTGCCTTCGGCTCAGGTCATGATCTCAGGGTCCTGGGATCGAGTCCCGCATCGGGCTCTCTGCTCAGCAGGGAGCCTGCTTCCCTTCCTCTCTCTCTGCCTACTTGTGATCTCTCTCTGTCAAATAAATAAATAAAATCTTTAAAAAAAAAATAAATAAAAATAAAATAAAATAAAATAAAATAAAATAAAATAAAATAAAATTCTGTACAATGGTGAAAATTTTCACAAAGTCATATATCTGACATATATATATTAACAAGCAAACCAAGAACAAAATGGGCTGAAGATTTTAATAGATACTCCATAAAGGAAGAACTATTGTCAGAATGTCCATAAAACAGTACTTAACATCATTAGTATCTGAAAATGCAAATTTAAAAAATATAGCATGATACTAGTACCCATTTACTACAATGGCTAAAATTGAAAAGTCTGACAACTCCAAAAGTTGGTAAGGATGTAGAGCACCTGGAATTTATATACATTGCTAGAGGAAGTAGAAAATGGTACAACCTCTTTTGAAATAGGTTTGGCAGTTTCTCATGAAGTTCAACACACCTTGCCTTAGTCCCTACCTCTCTCCTATTATAAAATCACCGCATGTTTAACACACTTACATTAGCTGCCTCTCCTTTCATACTTTGCTTTAACCGACTAGATGAAATTGCGCTGTCCAAAGACCTAGCCCAGTAAATTCTTCTTATTCTGAGCCCTTCCTGTCAATTTTTTGATGAAAGACGTAGAATGCTTTGTCAATAAATCCAGAGAAGGACTCATACATAGAACGTATGAATGTGAACTCAGATTATCACCTCTGAATCCCAGCATTACCTGGCCCAGAATAGGAGCCAAGTAACAAACCCACAACACTTCTGGTACCACAGGATGTACACAGCCCAAGCTGGATTCTACATAATACTGATGTAATTTCAGCAGAGATCAGCCAATCTAGTGGATGCACCTGTCATTTCACATTCCTGACACCATTCACACTCAACCATTCAGAGCATGGCCCAGTGAGAAAGGGAGCTACTCACATACTCTGGCAGACTTCTGCATCACTCCAAGAACAAACACGATTTTAGTTGATTGTTTAATCATATCTATCTGATAATAAGTAATTAATTTATGTCATCCTCCATAATTGTTTCCCAGAACACATGTTTCAAAAAATGACTCCCACAAAATGCCCCATACTTCAAGAATCAAATATATTTGGAAAAAAAAAACAAACAAACCACTCTGCCTCCTATGTTCCAGTCCCCTCAGATATTCACACCAACTGTTAATAGTGTGAAAGACTCCAAGGGGCCCTTGACTAAAATAACTTGATTGGTTTTGTTTAACGTAGCCTTTAATGATACTTTATTTACTGTCAAAGCCTTTGTCAAATAACACCTGTGAAAAGTTTGTGGAAATAATAAGTAGACTTAATATTTGTTGAGCACTTAATATACATGTATATAGGACAGTAATTGTGCTGAGTACCTTAAAACAATCTCATGAGTCAGTGGTATCATTTGCCTACTTTAAATATAAAGAACTTGAAGCTCAGAGAGGTTAAGTGTTTTTTTTTCAAGATCACAGAGCTAGGATGTACCGAAACCAGGATTCCAGCACAGGCCATCTGAGTCTAGAGTACAAATAATGAACTACAGTACTATAAAGAGTCCTAGTAGTGTTCTTACGAACTAATTTGGGAAACTTCCTTATATTATTCAGTTGAGTCTCACTGCTTGACACTGGCTTCTGAGGGGCAGAAGTGATGAACACTTCAGAACCAATCCAATAAGACTTCCTAAGTGGCATATAGACTTCAGTACTTTGCTTATTACTTTCTAAATTGTAATGAAATGTTAAAGTGAAGCCTGTTTTTGCATCAGCTTTAAAAAAAAGGGGGGGTGTTAAATTCCACTGCAAAATGTAATACCTATGAGTATTTTTTTTTTTTGCTTTTGTTTTTGCTTTTTTTTTTTTGGTATGAATATTACAGGCTCTCGCTGACACAAGGATCCAAAATGATTCTGAATGACATGACTACATGTGTGATAAATCATCATTATCTTTCTCTAGGTCATTGAAACACATTCTTGAAGGGAGTGATCGTCTGGGGTTCTGTGTTAGGTGAGAGACCCAAAGATAATTTTAGACACAGTCTGTTTCAGTAGTAACAGCTCACACAAGAGAGCTTTATCACTTTTTATTTCATAAAAAAATTAGTAATATCAACATAGAAATCCTTTTACATTAAGTCATAGTTTAAATAATTTTCATATTAGCAATTGTGGCTAGTGGTATGTTATAAATCTGTTTGAATACTGATACATAGTATTTAAAATGATCATTTGAAAATTATATTTTCGAGAAGAAATATTTCATATTTTCCTTAACTACTTAAAAATAATTAGATGGCTGCTATTTATAAAGTTTCATTATTATAGATAATGCTTCTAAGAATAGCAATGGGTACATAATTCTCTTTCTGTTATTTGTTCAGGAAGAATTCCAAAAGTATTAAGTCATATGGTATGGTCATTTTTATGACCCTCGAACTCTGCCATCAATGATTTCTAAAAGGGTCTTTACAATCTACCAATTATATGGGATTCTACCAGCTTTATTATATCTTTGGTAGCTTTAAATATTTTCTTTATTTTTCATTTTTCATGACTGGACTGATATAAAATTGTGCCTTATTTTCATAATCGTATGGCTTTTGGGGGCCACATTTGTGTACTAAGTTACTAAAAGTATAAGAAACAATATTTTGAGTGTCTTCACATAGATGGAAACTATCCCTCAAGATTTTTTCAATTCACCTTTGATTCATTACTATGTGCCAGATGTGCTCGCTGCTGGAGCACTGTCTTCTGATTTTCCTTATCACCACACTGTTACACTTGGAGTTCACAGATTCATCTGCTGAGGGCATCCATTACCTTTCTGTTTCACCTTGGCTGCTTTGTCAACCTCCCCTTTGGCATTTCTAGCATGACAGACATAGTTGCGCTTGAGATCCTCAGCAGTAACTTTTTTGATGTTCAAAATCTGAGTCCTCGTTTCATCTTCGGTTTGGGTCAAACTTATACTAGAAATAGGGGAAAGAAAATCAAAGCATGAGTGATACCACAGGGCCATGTTCTGGGAATGAGTCAGATAAGGAGACAACCACAGGGCCCCCAAGTGAGGGCAGCCAGAACATCCATGAGCTGTGTTGCCTGAGAGCCAATGGTTACAAAGGGAGGATAGCTTCTAGATTCCAGTGCCATTCTTTACCTTCTATAGCACACACAATCCCGGCATCTAGATCAAATCCCAGTGCTGGCAACATACAGCAGATCTCTCTTCAGAATAAAATGTCTCCTTCCCTCAAACTTCTGAGGCAGTATTCTGTATCAGTGTAGAGAGATGCTTCTGAGGCCATATCCATCTGGGTTTTCATCCAAGCTTTGCCACTTACTGGCTATATATTTTCATTTACCTATATATTTCATTTACCTATATATTTTGGGTACAGTAACTAATCTTTTCAAGTCTTGAGTTCCTCCTTTGAAAGACAGGTAAGTAGCAATGCCTACGCAGTACGTCACATGTTTTGACTCACTTAAGCACTCTGACGACTGAGTACATCAACGTGTAAGTATTAGAACAGTGCTTAATACATATTCATATAGGCTATTACTACCATCCTCAGCAATAGTTCATTCATTTCAGGGATTCCCAAAGCTTGGGTTTTGAACCTAGAATACAAATAAAGAATAGAAAAGAGAAAAGAGAGTAGATAATAAAAAGGATGAAACTCCATGGGTTAAATCTTAACATATAAAAAGAAGAGACTTCTTGAAGCAAGTATGCTTTATGAAAATACATCCAAATCTCAGCATGTCAGAGATCAAGTGCTTTGGGTCCAAGACCAAGATTTAAAATCCCCTGGAACTACTTGTTCCAAAGAGAAAACAAAATCTCCTATAGCTGACATCCAGGTCCTCCTTCCAGTGAGGCAGACCGTCGGTCATGAGAACTTGGTCAAGGGCTGTGATAGGTTTAGCCTTAACTGAACTGCACCGTTCCACTCCGGGCACTGAGCTGTGTTGCAGCAGCAGTGAGGACGGACAGCATGACTTTCATTATCATTCATTCGGTATTATGAGGATAGGAACCACAATATTCAGAAATCCTGAAGGGATCAATAACTCTCCCTTTGTGCCTTCAGCCACATCTTTCATCTATTCCTTCTGCAAAAACTGCTCCAGTTTCAGGAGGCTCCTTCTGTGCCTTTGAATATGTGCTGCTTCTCTAAACTCCAGCCATCACACAGGAGGTTCCTTTTACCAGGAACATTCTTTCTATTTCTTTACCTAGTTTATTTCTATTCATCCTTCAAATCTTTATTTAGGTACTGTACCATCTGAGAAGCACTGCCTAATCCCCTAACACTGACGGGAATCTTCAACTCAAGCTTCCGATAACATCCAATATTCTCCAGGCACTGCATTTATCACGAAATATTGAAATTTCTGCTCTATCACTCTTATTCTGATAAAATCGACTCCGTTAGGGACGAAGTATCTTGCATAGCACTTAGTGTAAAGCAGACATCTTATAACCTCTGCACAAAGTCTGAGTTTACTACCAGGAATGACCTAGCTTTTGAATCCCACAAGTTCAAGTAGCTAAAGATCCATTTGTATATCATGTTAAGGCTCCCGTCTTAGAACCACTTTGTCAAGTAGTTGGTCGGCTGCTGCTTTTTATTTACTATCGCCGTGAACCAATTGTCTTGCAGTTGTGTACTTCACTTACAAAAGGATCTTTTATCTTCAAAGACCCATATTTTCCTCCTTGTCGACCTAACACCCTTCAAAAAAAGTTACATTTATTTAGAAATAAAATGACCCAGCTTGTTATTTTAAGAGTGGGCTATATTACCATCTCATCCACTTAAAAAACAAATAAATAAAATTTAAAGAACGTGAATGTATTTAGTCAATATATCAACGTGACATTGTTATGTGAGTTAAGAACGAGGAGGAAGATAGCAAGACAAGATAAATAACACAGTTTATCTGAGGCATAAATACAGAGGTCTGGACTCCAGACTGGAGAAAGAAAAGAACAGGGCCACGCCAAGAGCTTTCATGTAATCAGAGCCTTGTATTGTGGCCTCTCATCCATGTGCGCTATGCATCACATCTACTTTTTTTTTTTTTAAGATTTTATTTATTTATTTGATAGAGAGAGATACAGTGAGAGAGGGAACGAGAGAGTCAACGCAAGCAGGGGGAGTGTGAGAGGGAGAAGCAGACTCCCCACTGAGCAGGGAGCGCAATGCGGGGCTCAATCCCAGGACCTTGGGATCATGACCTGAGCCCAAGGCAAACACTTAACGACTGAGCCTCCCAGGCATCCCGCATCCCATCTACTTTCAAGGGGGAATCATGAATGTGTGACCATCAGAAGATATCTGGGTCTTGAATTGCAAGTCCAGGGATCCTACTTTGGGAATCTTGCAGATTTTGGGTAATGATGCACCAAAGTCAGAGTTTTTACTTTCAATGATCAGTATACACCAGAAGGCATTCAACTGAGGGATAAGCATTGATCACCCCTTGTCTGAGCCAATGGTACCTTTCATTAACAGTTACATCAATATTGGTGTCGTCTGGCTTTTTTCCATCAATGGTCCACCAAACCTCATTGCGAGCATCCTTCAGGAAAGTAAAATAGACTGTACAGGGGATGAGCAGCTCCTCTCCTAAAAAAACAAGTTAACCCATCAGTGTGTAACCTTCACAAGGCTATACTGGTTTCACTCTGTGACTAATCAGAAGCTATAAAAGTGTACTTAAAACTCTACTTCTGAGTAAGTTTCAAGTGGCCTACCATAGTACCGTACCATACCTCATTGCAAAATAAACAAACCAAGAAAAGAAATATAGCAGTTTTATGCAAACTTTCCAGAATGGCCATCTTTTTTATACAATCCTTATATGCTGTACCACAGTATTTGTTCAAAGAGGCTCTGACAACATCCTTTTTAGCCTGAAACTTCCATGGACTACCCCTAACCTTTGTTATTTCCCTCACGAACAGTGACTAAGGAGAGATTCTCCAGACCTTTGGTGCTTAGCCCAGAAAATATGGGGCAGTGCCAGCACTTAGGAGCAGGCCACATCTTGAAATGCTCAGGTTGTCAGGATGTGGTCAATAAGTTTAAAGACAATTTACATATAAATGTGTGTGTGTGTGTGTGTGTGTGTGTGTGTGTATACATATATAACAAAAATTTACATCTTTATAAATACTAGCATTCATAAATAACAAATCTATGTTCTCTTCCTGAGATGGAACATGAGGTTCCATCTGGAGGCTCTCCAGGCAGAAAATGATAATAACAAGAAGAGCAGCAGCACCCTCACTAAGAACTTCACATACTCACGGTGCTAAGTGTTTATACTTACTAGCGGCCTTATACAATTTTAACAAAATATTATGGGGTATTTTTTTAATTCATGTTTTATAGATGTGAAAACTGACGCTTCAAGATGTTAGCTGCTCTCCCTAGATGAAACTTTTAAGAGGCAGAGCAGAGTTTGACCGAGACTGACTTCCATTCCAGGTTACCCAGGACAGCTCTGTTCTATGCTTGCTTTCTTAGTTAGTTCTTGATATCAACTGCTTTCACTCTCAAAAAGTGTGCAGGTTGAGATGACAAATTATATTGTCATCCAAATTTGAAAGCAAGTTTGTCTCAATGAGTGGTCCTACCCCACCCCCTCTTCTAATGCATGATTCTTATGTTTTCCCTTTTGGTTTCTATGTTAATATGCAAGAAGATAACATGAACATAGAGTCTGTAACCATATGACAGGTAGACTAGATCATTAGTAAGGGTTTACCCAGATAGCAGGAAGAATGTTCACTTTACTGTACAAAACTGTACAAATGAATTCTAGGAAATTTGGTCCATTTGGAGTTGGCAGACCCCTTTGGTTTTTTTTTTGTTGTTGTTGTTGTTTTGTTTTTAACAGGCAGCTTGCTATTTGAAACCTTATCTTAGTTTTAGGAGGGCATCATTGTGTTCTACCTGCATTTGATCACAACCTCTGTTATCTTTAGTACAATTTTAAAAATATGTTCTTTTATACCTTTCATTGGGTTTGGAGAGAGTTTATTGTAAAGGATACAATATGGAAAATTTTAAAATTTTCTATGGTTTTCAGTTTAACCGTGGGAGGTTTTAAGCCAGAAGAATAACACACGATGGCTTATTCGGTCAGTTGCAAATAATTTTTGTCCAGAATGGAAAATTATGAAAACTAAAAAAACCTCCTTTTTTTAAAGGAGACCCAGATAGCCATAGGGAACACCCCATAGCATTCTAATCAGGGCATACTAGTTCTACCAGCTGTTAACCTGTTAAACTCACAGTCTCGCCTCCAAGCTCCAACTCTTGCCTCTCTGGTGAAGCAGAAGCTTAAAGGATATCCTGTGCTCACATCTCAGCCTTGGAAAACCACGCTGTGTGCGAGCGAACATGTACATCAGACAGAAATCACTAATCAGGAGAGAGGAGCCAGGGGAAGAAGGGAGTAGCTATGGAGAGAGAAGCTGAGAATCCTAAAGATGCCTGAGAGATCTCTGACAGAGGAGCTACTCTCCAGAGCTGCCTTGGTTTCTGACAACATTTCAGTTTCAATTCATGTGTTTCCTTACAAAGCCCTCTATTTGCATGCATTAACTTAAATGACATTTTCTTCCTTGTCATTAAGAGAATCTAACTGAAATTAAGAGGCACAGCTATAATTACCCGGTTCTTTCTCGTAGACCACAAGATCATTGGGTGAATAGATCTGAGGAGGCAATGCATCTTTTGGAGAGCCTGTTTTAGAGAGGAAGAAACAAAAGAGAGATGATGTTAAATCATGTAGCCCTCATCTCACATAACCCATTTCCAAGAGCAGTTCTTTTGTAAAGTTTGCCCAACTTCCTGGCACAGTTTGTCAATTCTTCTTGCAAAAGCCCACAGCTCAATGGAGAGTCATTTACGACACTTCATTCATTTCAGACAAGCAAAGAGACAAACAGAACATGAAAAGTAGCCTCCATGTTTTTGGATGGAGATTCAACCAGTGTTTTTGCTTCCCAAAGAGTACACGAAATCCCCTTCTCGGATTTTAAAATAAATTGTTTTCACGTCTTCCTCAATTGTTTCTTTTCTAAATATTTCTCCAGAACATGCCCCAGGTATCTAGTATAGGACCTGGTTAAAGAAGTAAATATTAAATGAATGAATAAGTAAATGGAAAATTCCAAACCACAATTGTGAGGCCAGCCCATCAGTCTATCCAATGCCTCTGGCAGTTGACTGCTTGTTCATAGGACTGCTGCTCTTTATAACATTCTGTATTTCTAAATTGAAAGAAAAATACCCTGAAGGGGTTTTATAGTGTATTGTTTAAGAACAGAAGCTTCAAATATTTAACAACCAGGGCTCTTATCTTTACTTGGCCATATACTAGCCATACAACTCTGGTTTTTTGCTTAATCTTTGAGAAGCTAATTTTCCTCACCTCTTAAATGAGGATAATTAAACTCACCGCACAGGTTCATTCGAAAGATTAAATTAAGTCATGCATATTAAATTAAGTAATGGTATATACTTAATGGTATATAGTAAGTACTCAGTACTTCACAGCTTTAAAAACAAACTTGTGTTGCTTGAAAGTTGGATTAGAGCCCGACCACACATCAGTGTCTATCAACTTCTCTATCTATAAATCAAGGTGAGCAAGCATGCCTGTTCTCAACTTCCCCAAAACAAATGTGTTTAAGTATCTGTATCAGAAACAATTGCCAAGACAGATTTAAGGTTAGATTATTCATTTGGCTTACAAAGCCCATTTGTGTTAAGTTCTAAACTTAGTCTGGTTTTTCTTCTGAATTAATTCCCAGCTCAGCATTATTCCAAAAGTAGGCAAAGGAAGAGGAGAGGTGATTACAAAATTTTTCAATTTGAATTTTATTTGCCCTATTATGTTAGAGCCCTTAAAAATTATGCTGAACCTGGTATCAGGGTAATAGAGAAAGCACTACACCAGAATCAGAAACTTGAGATCTGGAAATCACTTCTTACGCTAACTCACAGAGCATCTCTAAACAGGTTACTTTGTGTTATTGGGTCTTGACGCTTCCATCTATGAAAAGATGGGGTGTGAAAAATTCTCACTCTGATACGCTCTCATTTTTAGTATCATGGGTACAATGGTATTTAGGGCTCTCCCCTAAATGCTGACACTGGTTCTCTCGATTTCTGGGTTTGATGGGAGTCTTTTGACTCTGTCTGGACATTGTCTTTCCACTTTCTGAATTTCTCGTCCCCTGTTCTCTCAACCAGTGCAAAGCAATGAATAAATACCACCAGCAAACAGTTTTGGCTACCCCAATTCCAGTCCACAGGAAGAGTTGATTGAATTCAAATACAACACTTTTTTTTTTTACATTAATTTTAACTACTTAATTCATTGAGTCTCTGCTGTTTGCCTGGAACTGGACTCACATAATATGTATATTATTTCTAATATTCTCAGCTATACTGATTGTTAAGTACTCTTAGTCCCAGAGTACAAATAAGGAGACTCAGACCCTGATCAAAGTCATATTGCTAATAAATAGCAAGGGTAGGGGCACCTGGGTGGCTTAGTGTGTTAAGTCCCTGCCTTCGGCTCAGGTCATGATCCCAGGGTCCTGGGATCAAGGCCCCATCGGACTCTCTGCTCAGCAGGGAGCCTGCTTCTCCCCCTCTCTCTGCCTGCTGCTCTGCCTACTTATGATCTCTCTCTCTATCAAATAAATAAATAAAATCTTATAAAATAAAATAAAATAAAATAAAATAAAATAAAATAAAATAAAATAAATGGCAAGAGTACAAGCTGAATACAGATACCTCTGGCACTCTTTTCATTCCCCAAACTGCCTTCATTCATTCACATCCTCTTTCATTCAGTAGACCAACAGTTATCGAATCCCTACTCTGTATGCAGAATTACTGTGGCTCTAGGGATAGTGCAGGGAACAAAAAGAGATAAACCTCTTCCTTCATAGAATGGACACACTTGTTTGTAATAAACTATCAAGAGCCAAAACAGAGTTATTGCATTTTTGTTGTGTGCACTTAAAAATCATGCTTACCTACCACCTTTACAGTCAGAGTCCTAGTGAGATGGAAGGTACGCCCATTTTCTGGGTATGTAACAACACATGTGTAATCTCCATTGTTCGAAACCAAGGCGATGAGAAAACTCAAGTTCAGGCCTTCAGCTACCACATTATTAAAGTTCTGTATTTTCTGACAGCCCTAGAAGAAGTAAAAGAAAAGATGTTCAGCATTTAAATACATGCACAGAAAACATACAAATGCATATACACACACACAGCTAATTTTGCACAGAACATACAAATATCTATGCCAGCTGTATCTTTTACAAACTATTTTGGTTGAGTTTTTGATGATGTTTCTGCGAAGAATAAATGTGAAGTTTCATTATACTTTCTACAAAAGGAAAACAGGACTTCTAACTGAAATATGGATTCTAAAGTACAAGCTTCCTGTCTCAGGATCCTATATTTGAATTTTGGAAATCCATGTTAATAGCTAAACAAGGTTACAAAAAAAAATTGTTAAACAAGGTTAAAGTTTTGGAAAAAAACTTAGGCATCTTAAGGAAGTTCATGTGCTGCTATTTAAGAAATGCTTATTTTTAATTTTTCCACATTTGTTTAGTGATTATATTAATTTGGGAAGCCAGCCACTCTGCTAATTGAGGTCTCATGTTAGGTGCCTGATTTCAGTGTTTGTTGTTGTTGTTTTGTTTTGTTTTATTTTGTTTTTTCTCTCTCTCTTTTTTAAGGTTTTATTTATTTATTTGAAAGAGAGAGAAAGAGAGTACAAACAGGGGGAGGGGCAGAGGGAGAAGCAGACTCCCTGCTGAACAGGGAGCCAGCCAGACAAAGGGCTCAATTCCAGGACCCTGGGATCCTGACCTGAGCCAAAGGCAGCCACTTAACCTACTGAGCCACCCAGGTACCCCTGGTTTCAGCATCCTTGATGGCTCTGTTGAATCTCTCTATTGGTCACTGACAAACATTTTTGGCATTTCCTTCTACTTATCTCATTTTCTTTTTACAATTCAATATTACAGACTTCAGAATCTAAAATGAAAAGATATTTTATAAGTCTTATTAAGAGTTATTTATTTCTACTCCAAGTTATGCTTTTATATACTTCTACTGATTTGTAAAATTTGGAGATTGAAATACCTCACTCATCATAACTGGGATCCGGGGCACTTGGGTAGCTCAGTGGGTTAAGCCTCTGCCTTCGGCTTAGGTCATGGTCTCAGGGTCCTGGGATAGAGCCCTGCATCGGGCTCTCTGCTCAGCAGGGAGCCTGCTTCCCTTTCTCTCTCTCTGCCTGCCTCTCTGCCTACTTGTGATCTCTGCCTGTCAAATAAATAAATAAAATCTTAAAAAAAAAATGTTCTGGCTCTCTGAGCCTCACTAATTGGCTTATATTGTTTTATTTTTTGTTGTTTTTCCTCTCAAAGAAAAAAATACATCAACTGTCCAAAAATTACATGTGGAACATTCGCTTTTAGAAAAAAATTTTTTTAAATCATTAATTAATCTGTGATAAAAATGAACTGGGTTATGCCCAAGGTCCTTTAGATCTCGAAAATTCAGGAAGGTTATTATTGACTTGTACTTTAGATTTACTGTATCTACATATGTAACTCTGATTCTTGAATATGTAAGGTTTTTTTACTTCAATTCCTGTAGCATGTGTTTTGAAATATGACAGTTACACTGAGTGGCATATTTTGCAATCCTTTGTCATAGGAACTATGTCTTTTAAGAATATCGCTACACTTTTGACTCATGGAGATGATCATCAAGAGGAAGCTGTTATATGCTCAGTTATTTTCTGAATGCAATTTATCTTGTTTTGATAAGCAGTGTTTCTAGACACTTGTCACATCAGCAAAATATTTCAATCCTCTTAGGTTATCACAAAGTATAAGGCCACAGAGACCTGTACTCTTCTAATGAATTTATGTCAGATTTGGTTTAAATTGAGTTTAGACTATCTATAGAACTCTATCTGATTTTTGTGGCACCTTTCATTTAAACAGTTCAAAGCTATTTTCTTCTCTCATTTGTTAGCTTAGCTGTTCTTAAATCCCCATGAAGTAGACAGATCAGACTAAATATGCTCTAGTTTTGCAGGTGAAAAAAAATAATGAGACAGACAGATAAAGAGATATTCTAGATAACACAGAGCAAAGCTAAAGCTCAGTTTTCCAGACAGATGAACAAAAGTTTTACACTAGCTTCTTAACTAAGAATGAACACCTCTCCTTGGGCTGGAAAAATTGCATGGGCACATGTATTTACATGCACTCCATTATCCCATCTGACCTTTATTCCAAACTTAGCAAGTCTGGAATGCTTTTATGTTCATTTTATAGATGAGGGTATCAAGGCCTAGAAAGGTTAAGGGATTGCCACTGTCATAGAGCTAGGTAGTGTCAGAGCTAAAATTTACATCTGGATCTACCTGTTTTGAGGCCCTTGTTTTAAGTCCACCTGACACTGTCTCCTACCCTATCCTGTGGCCCTGCACATATGCCACACCCAGGCCAGCCCCAGTGTTAATAGTGTGCTATGTCTCTATCACTTAGACGAGGTGGATTCCCACAATTCATGATAAACTGGAAAACATACTGCTCCGGATAAGAAGTTAAAAATTACTACTGCCCTTGTCAACAGCACTTCTTAAGAATGTACTAAAAGAAACTTATTTCTTTGCCTTATCAAGTATCACTTATGTGAAAACTATTTAAACACATTTGATTTAAGATTTATAGTATGTGCTACAAATATGAAGAAACACCACTAACTCAAAGCCTTTTCATTCATTCACTCATTAGTTCATTCATCCTTGATTATGAATCATAAGCCATGTACCAGGCCACTGTTTGAGGTTCTAAGAATATAGGATTGAGTAAAACAAAGGGTCAACTCTTATGGACTTATCATGAACAGAGAAACAGAGCAAGCAAGGAAAATGGTACAAAATAGCTGTGTGTTGATCTCTTGCTAGCTCTCTTTTTTTTCTTCCTCTTAACTAAACCCATGAGCATGAACTTGAAATTCGGGCTGGATATGCTTAAGGGTATTCAATGGGCCCGTGAGTCGATGGTGTAAGTATGCTTTCTTGTGAGATTTTCTCTTTTTTCCAAAGAGGAAAAAAGAGCTGCTTTGTCTAGAAAAAAAAAAAAATATTTCAAATTAAGGAATATTCCCAAAAAAATTAATGGAAAAGTTTCAGGTCTGATCTATTATTCAGAAAAAGCTGGCCACTCAAAAAATGTAAATTAACTAGTTTTAACCAAAAGAAGTATAAAGAAAAGAAATACAAAAAAGCCACTTCAAAGTTATTAGACCTATAGCATGTTGGAAAAGGATATAAAATAAATATTTTACATTCTAAGCATGCACGTGCATGGCAGGGGTAGATCTGGGACATTGGTGAACTATAAATAACCATTAACTTTAGCCTATCACGTGTGATGAACTCTAATTCTTACAAGCAGTTGCATCTCTAGACTCTTCGGCACACGTACCTGAGACACACAGTATGTTTTTAACCACAATAAAGTATTCCTAAAAATAAATACTGCAGATTTCAAAATCATTTCTTTGGAATCAAGGGGGAAAAAAAGATTTGAACAAAAATCTAGATATCCAAAGAATTAAAAAAAAAAAGTTTCCAAATACAAGAAGTGATTACTGGTAAGCAAACACTGTGAAGCAAATTACTGTGAAGCAAACACTCGTCTGACTAGAAAATAAGTCATCCACTTAGTTGACCAATCAGTTCCTCATTTTGAATTCAAAAGAGAGAAGTTCGACAGGAGATAAACGTTTCTAATACGTAGTGGTAACCATAGCAACCTACCGCAATATATAGGTAAAGAACAGCACGAGAAATGACTCTGAGATCTTTGAGAGGAAATAAACCGCGTGCTGAAGCATGGGGGGTGAGTGGGGGGACGTCGTGACTAAAAAAGGACAGATATTTCCATTCAATAAACCTACAACTTTTAAAGAATTGTAGGAGGGCACAAGAATGGAAAAGGTATGGTTCCTGACGTAGAGGCATGCGGTCTAGTGCAGAATTGCTACAAATACGATCAGAAGCATATTGGGGTGAGGAAGTGAGGGAAAAGATTAAACACAAAACATTTAGAAAAAGTTCCTGGAGGAGGAAGATGTGGGTCTGATTGTTAAATGGCAAGTAGAATATCACCAGCTATGTGGGAGGAGGGGAGACTTGGGGAAGTGACACCCTAGACATGGGGAAAATGTGAAAAAAATCCCCTGCATGGGATGTCTGCCTGGCTCGGCTGCTGAAGAGTCTGCCTTCAGCTCTTGAACCCAGGGTCTTGGGATCCAATCTTGCATCAGGATCCTTGTTCAATGGAGAGCTTTTTCTCCCCCTGCCTACAGTTCCCCAGGCTTATGCTCTCTCTCTCTCGCTCCCTGACAAATAAATAAATAAATTTTAAAAAATCTCCTGTACTTTTACAGCATTTTACCCTCTGTGTTAGGCCTTAACCAACTTTATGATCTATTTCCATGCTTATTTCTTCCTCTAGAAAACTAACTCCCAGGGGTATGTGGGGGGTGGATGAGTACTGTTACCTGCATGGGCAGCAACTTGCCCAATACTTAGCACATGGGAAATGCTCAGTACATTTGTGTGGTAGGTTAGAAATATGAGAGAAGGAAAGACACAAGACATGGTGTTGGAAGTTCAAGCGGTATGCACATGATAACAAGAAGATGAATACAAGGATTGTAATACATGGGATGAGGCAGTTGTAGGATGGATAGGGAAACCGGGTGAGGATACAAAATGAGTTTGAGATATAACATTAGAATAGTTACGAATATCTATCGACATTTTTGCACCCAAGATTAAGTTGCTATGAAAAGCATCTTATTTGTTCACACAGTCTTCTCAGAGTTCTATCCACCAGTCACTTCCAATGAACTTCAGAATTACATCATCCATTATCCAGTGTTTACACAACAAACACTTAACAAAATCCCTCCCATGTGACAGGTACTGTGTAAGGAGCTGGGCATACCGCAGACAGTAAAAACAGAAATGAACCTTATTCTCATGTAATTTTCCAATCCAGTCCAATTCATTCAATTATTGAATCAGTTCTTAAATACAAAGAATATTGGCCTTGTTTTGGGCTGTGTGCTTGTTATTCAAGGGTTAGAAAGAGGTCACTACCCAGTACAGAAGAGAGAAATGCAATCATTACAGTAACAAAGATGAGGTATATCTTGAGTGCTTTCACAATACAGAGTGGGTGATTCATTCAGCCTAAGTCAGCTTCAAGATTTCTCAGATGCTTGAATGGGGTTCAAGTTTAAAGGATGGACCTTAATCCTCAGAAGTCCAGAGACTATACATAAAATGCTATGTGTACATATGCATACAAATAATTCAACATGTATGGCTTGGAAAGAAAGTATGATACATACTTCCTTTATACCAAAGGTTAAAAATCACTACATTGGGACTACAGAGAAAGGAAAGAGATAACCAAACTAAGATGTCGATCAGATTGAAACAAGCACCTTAAAATAAAGTCGATTACATAGACCTTGGACTAACCTAAAAATACATGCCATGCCAACAAGAAGGCCAAGTTTGGCATTGTTTCAGACATGTTTGAGATGGTACTATCTCCGAAAAAGCAAAGGTTTTCAATTTTCTGAGAGGTTTTTTTTTTTTTTTTTTTTTTTTTAAGATTCCATTTATTTATTTGACAGACAGAGATCACAAGTAGGCAGAGAGGCAGGCAGAGAGGTGGCGGGGGCGGGGAAGCAGGCTCTCCGCTGAGTAGAGAGCTCAACGTGTGGCCTGATCCCAGGACCCTGAGACCACGACTGGAGCAGAAAGCAGAGGCCCAACTCACTGAGTCACCCAGGCGCCCCCTTCTGAGAGATTTATAAACAATATCTGGCCAATTCCGATTCATGTCACTGAAAGTTAGAGGTGGAGGCATTATTCTAATTTTAATGATCACACTGAGTAAAAGGAAAACCAGCTTTTTGCAAATTGAGATCTGGAATGATATCTATCCTGCTAAATGGCAGCTGAGAGCTTTTCAGCAGCTGCTATCAAGGTAATATCCAACACATCCTCTAAAGTGGTTCCTCTGATCCTCAGTAAGAAGGGGAAAATTGCCTTTGTTTTTACAAGTGCCTCTGGAGAAAACTATTGAAATATCTAGTTATAAAAATGAGAACAAGAAATGATCCAGTAGTATGAAAGTCAGGATGGCTCACCATATTCTAAAGCTTTTGCCTCTGAGTAAATCCAATAATAATTGTAACAACAACAACGGCATCACACTTACCTGTGTCTTTATGTCTATGCATTCAGAAGACCCTATGTGAATAAACATGCAGCCTCCAATTTATACATGTGTTATAAAAGTTCTTTTATAAGCTGGCTATTTGAAATTCAGTAAATCACTTCCAAACCATGGTTTGGTTTCCAGGCTAGTAACAAAACCTGGCTCATTTGACAAACATTTACAGAACATCAATTTAACTCAGAGGATTGTCGAACTAGGGACTATGAATTCTGGCCCAGACTGAAGAACTCTTGGCCATGTAGAAAACAGCAGGACAGAAGACATGCAGAGAAGAAAAATTCAAGCCCATCCCATTTCTCCTGCAATTCTTAAAGAGAAACTTCTGATTTTCTGTTCCCACCAATCCCAGTTTTCTGAGCCCCTTCTGACTTCCATGGGTGATCGAGCCACTGGTTCTCTTATGGCCCCCAGTCTCCCTTGTGACCTAGCCTGTGTGCAAAGCTGGCTCTGTCCTTCAAAGCGCCTCACACTCCAGAATAAAGATTGAAGCACCCTCCCTGTGTCATTTCTGAAGAGTATTAGCTTTGGAACCCAACGAAAGTGGGTTCCCAGATTCCCCCATTACTGGCTGGACTGTTTCCAGTAAATTATATAAAATAATTTAAAGCTATGGGACTAGGAAAAATCTCTCAACCACTCTGTACTTGAGTCTTCTTAATAATAAAATGGAGAAAATGATAGACCCTACTCAATGTTGAGAGAATTAAAATAATCAAAATATTTGGAAGAATTCCTGTGCTCAGTAAAAGTTAGCTATTACGGTTTACCTCTCTGAGCCTCTGGTTCCTAATGATATCGACTCTGAAGGATGTGGTGAGTATTACATATAACATATAAGGTACCCAGTACAAGGTATTTTACTAGGAAAATGCAAGAAATGTTAGTTTCCTTTCCCTTTTCTCAATTCATCAGTTTTCACCCTCTGCCAACAGAAAAACAAATTTGCCGGAACTGATTAATGTGTCTTAACTCTCGCAGTTATTACTAAAAGAAACTATTTCTCCAATGTCAAGGTAGGGAATTCAGCTGATAACAATGGACAGAGAACTACTGTAAGAGAGCCAGGATACCCATGCAGATGCAGGAGGTGACTGTAGAGGGTAGGAAATAGAAAGCAATGTCATCCCTGCTATACAAGGATGGGAGAATCCCCCTGCCAAGAACCCTGATTTTGTTCCCAAGACTGCAGAACTCTCAGGATTAAAGGTATCAGTTGATTACTCAAGGATGGAGAAATAAAAAAGCAGCACATCAATAACAACCTTTCCAGAATCAGAGAATAGGAAGGATGTCTTGTTACTGGTTGTCCTCTTAGTCACCTGAACATTGTTGGGGATGTGCCATTGCATTTTCACTGCTATGACTTTTTTTCTTGATTTTTCTATGTTTCTTGTCTTCATTCACCCTATGAACATTCTCTCCAGATTTTGACTTTAGCCCTTATCCTTTATGATTTTATTTTGCATTTTGTCTTTTTCTTAAAGGGTTCAACTATCACAGAGATGTATCCAATTCTTTATCTCCAGTTTTGATTTTTCTTCTACTCTCCAGACCCATATACATGTAACCACGACCTATAGGTTGCTGCTCCCTAGAGATCTCACAGATATCTCATTGCCCCTAAACCACTCCTTCTCTGCTGTCCATACCTTGGTTAATAGCACCAACATTCATCCAACCAGAAAAACAAAAACAAAAAAAAAAATCTAGAAATCTTTGAGGACATAGAGATGGGAAAGTCATAACTTCAACCTCAAGAAATAGTCAATCTCACAGGATACATACATGTACATTTCTCCCTCTTCTTAGAACCAACAATTAATTCTCTTTGGTACTCATACGGAAATTAGAATTCCACTTTTTAATAAGAGTAAGAATTCTTATTTATAAACTTGTCTGAATTAAAGTGTAGGATCTTTTTGGAACTATGCAGGGTAGGACATATATCTTATTCATCACTGTGTTCCCCCAAACCCCTGACATATTGCACTGAATACAATTGATCTTCAACAGCTGTTGAATGTATACATGGATGACAGTGAAACAAAAAAGAAAGTGAAAAGTGACATGGAGATAGGCATAAATAAGTTGCTTTGGAATTATATTAGGGAAAAAAATATTTCTAGCTGGAAAGAAGAGAGAACATTCCATAAAGGTGGTAGAATTTGAACTATTCTAAAGAAAGAAGAGGGGGCTTTCCAGTTAGGTATGCATCAAGAAAAAGGGAAAAAAAATAGAATATATAAGGAAATAAAATTAATTTTTTTCAGACCATTGAGTATTCAAAGTATAGGAAAAGTGAACAGGGTTAGAGATGAGAGAACTCAATTGCAGGTAAAGAAGAATATTTTTTTTTAAATTGGAAAATGCATTATATTTATTAATGTAAAATTGTTAATATTATTCTTTTAATCATTTTTTATGCTGTCTGCTATCGAACATTATGATCGTAGAATATACAATGATCAACTGTACCTGTACCTAGCCTCAAAAGTATAAATTCAACCTATGTCTTATTTCATCTACACCCACTCACTGCACCCACCCAAGATTATTGTGAAGCAAATCACAGACATTATATAATTTCACTTGTAAAGATTTTTATGTATTTCTCCAAATGACAAGACCTTGTCTTTGGCAAGCATAACTATAGTATTATTATAACAATTTAAAAAGTGACAACTCATTGTATTATCAATATTCTGTTTTCAGAGTTCCCTGGTTTTCTCATAACTTGCTCTATTAGCTTGTGTGAAGAAAACACAATCTAATTAAGGTCCATACATTGCAACTAGTTGTTATGTATCTTAAGTCAGTCTTTCTATCTCTCTTTCATTTTCTTTCTTCTTCCTTCCCTCCCTGTCTCTTAATCATTTTACTTTAGCATAAAATATATACAAAAATCACTCAAATGTATGTACAAGTTCATGTATTATTATAAAGCAAATACTTTGTAAGCACCACGCGGGTCCAGAATAGATTGTTATTAGTCACCCCTGAAGGCCTTCCACATGCCCCATGTCAATCACAGCTCTTTTCCTCCCCCGTCAAAGTAGCCACTATTTACACTTTCATGGTAAAATCAATTTCTTATTTTTCATTTATAATTTTATCACCTACATGCCCATCCTTAGACACTATAGTTTCATCCAATGTTAAATGTGTCTTACGTGTCTCAAAACCTACACATTCCCACATCATGCCTTTCTTTTCCTTGTAATTTATCGGTTGAATAATCCAGAACATTTGGCCTATAGAATTTTCCAGTCTGGATTTTGCTAACTGCAAACTCATGGTATAGATCGGTATAGATCAATACATTCCTCTGTTCTCTCTATATCCTGCAAAATGGCAATAGGATCTAAAGGGTGTTTTGGGTTTTGTTTTTGTTTTGTTTTGTTTTTTTTTCAGACTCAGGTTTAATCCATTTGGCACAATTATAAGTGACATTTTATTCTTTCATAAGAAGGAGTATGTCTAGCTATTCCCTTTCTTATGATGGTATCAGTCACTGATGCTTCATGCTCAGATTTATTAGTTCATTAGGGGCTGCAAATGATTATATACTTTTATAAAAACACATTTCTCTGCACTATTTCATTACTCAGTGCACATTTCTTACAGGAAAAGAAGAATAAATAGCTGATTTTTTCCCTTTATTCGTTTTCAAGATAACAAATTGATTTCCTATCATCCACTAAATGTGACCAATTATTTAAAAATATCATTATGAACTTATGGATTTAAATTTAATTCATAAGATTCAACCCATTGTGATTAATAACCTTACTGAAGCTCAAATTGTTCCATTATTGGCCAATGGAAAACTCTTAAAGTTGGCTCCTAAGTCATTTCATTAATGACTTAAACCATTAGATGCTAACATTTTAAACTATGATTATGAATTGCCTATTTCTTCTTTTAAATCTGTCAACTTTTGCTTCATGCAGTCAGACACACTGCTGTGAGGCACATATACTTGTACTATTTTTATGACTTCCTGATGAATTGACCCTTTTATTATTCTGAAAAGTCCTCTTTATCTCTGGCAATACTCATTGTCTACAGTCTACTTTATGTGTTACTGGTATATCCATTCTAACCTTCCTATTTTTATTCATCATTTATCTTTAATTTTAAATTCCTTCTCCTTTCTACTTTCTGTTCATCTCAAGGCATTATCTATCATGTTCATTTGCTGCTATGTCCCTCTTAGTTTTAGCTTCCTTTCTGAATGACTTATTTCCATCTTCCTAACTTTCTAATTTTGGATGTTTCTAATTCTTATTGATCTATGTTATTATTTTACATCTCATTTCTTAATATCTTTTAGCTCATTTTTTAACTAGTAAGTCACATTATATTCCTCTGGCATGCTTCTTTTGTTTTGGTAGAAATATTATTCTGCTTCATATTCTCCTTTTTCTTCTCAAGTTTGAACGGGATTTTACCTTGGTTCTTTTATTTAAAAGTTTTATTTTTATCTGTTTAGAGAAAGAGAGCACATGTGAGCAGGGAGAGGGGAAGAGGGAGAAAGAGAATCTGAAGCAGACTCTATACGGAGCGTGGAGCCCGACATGGGGCTCGATCTCAGAACCCCGAGATCAAGACCTGAGCCCTCCAGACACCCCTATCCTGGCTCTTTTTGTTATTAATTTTTATGTTAAATGTGTTTTATTTCTGGGCTTTTGAATTTGGCAGGATTTTCTAACTTCACAGAGCTCCCTCTTCCAAACTACGATCTTGAGATTTGTTGAGTCTGCTGCTTCAGAACCTCTTACTATGGGCCTCTTGGACTCATTCTCTGTTAGAGAGTAAAACTCTTCCTAACTTCAACTCTTGTTCTCAAACTGGCCCACCATACTTTACGGTAAGGATCGCTGGTTCCTTGTTCTCCAGTCTAGCAGGGACCACATGATTTCCATCTGCCCCTCTTCCCTAGACACGGATTCTATATGTGGTTTGTTTCACTTATGTCATCGAAAGTGATTCTTGTGGCTAACTCATCCCTGAGTTTGTTCTAAATGTTGTCCAGTAGTTTTTAGCTTTGGCATATGTGGGTATGTGAGGAGATTAAAAAAAATAATAATAAGGCTGCTGCCACAAGTGCCATCTTCCAACATCTTCATTTTTGACTAAATACTTGCCAAGTCTTTCAGATGTGGAAGAGACCACAGATGGGCTGTGCCCACAAATGAGGATAAACATGAGAACACACACAGATAGTAGAATACAGTGCTGACTAATCAAGGAGCTGACATTCACCAGATGAGCGAGCAGCTTCTGACCTCACTTAGCAGTGAAAAGAGCAAGCAGGCATTTCTCAAATGGTATCTCACAGGGAGTTAATAGAAATATGGTAGTTCTAGTTGTCCAGTGAATGTAATTTAGGAAATGGTGAGTTGAGACAAAGCATTTTTCACCACTTCCTCAAAATGGAGCACAGATAAATAAAAATGGCACAAAGTAAAGACGTGGTAAAAGATTTGAATAAATTATTAAGGAAGAAATAAAAAATCTGACGAGAGAAATCTCAGTTTCAACATTAACTGAAGAGTCAAGGACAGACATTGCCATTTTAGAGAGCGTAAGATGCTCCTGAGTTTGCTTACCATGTACCAAGTGATGGTTGGTTTGACAGTGGAAGGAAAGAACCCATCTACATTTGGACATGTGATCTTCTGAACACCATACTCTATATACAGCTTATGCAGTGGGAGTTTCATGGAGGAATTGAAGCAGCTGTCTTTCTGAACCACTTCCAGAGGAAATGCAACTTTGCTGCAGTATGTGGTGTTCCTGAAAAGAGAAATAGCCAATAAATGGGCAATTGCCTTTGCATTGGATTTGATGCAGCAATCACATGAAAATGAGCTAAGTGAAATAATGCTGCACATTGAGATTTCATTTATATGTGAGTTCACATAGAAATTAAGTGCATTATGGAGGTATTTCCTCTACCAATTTGAGGTCACAAAATAAAAAACAGACACAATTAGCTACTGTTGATATATTAAAATATTTACATTTTAGGTTGACTGGGCAATTGCATTTACATTTGAATGTCCACACAGGTCATTTAGTCTGCCTAGGGGCTCTTCTCCTCCCTTATACAGGGGATAATTTTCAGCCTCATAAGATATATTCTCTGACTTAAAAAAAAAAAATAATGGCAGTGGTAGGATTGATTTTTCTGGTTTCTAAAGTAAAATCTAGATGTTATCCTCAGAGGAATATTGAAACAAGAATACAAGTGGTACAATCCTGGAGGATGAATCTTAATTTATGGCCCTAAGACATTAGTCCACCTTACATATGGAGGCTTTCCATGTCACCCTCCATGCACCCCATTTCTAAATTAGGGTTCTCATTCTCGGAGTACCTCAGACATTTCCTTGATTGACTTCATAGTCCAAACAAGGGCATGGTCACATGTATCTTCTTTTGTTCTTTGCATGTAGTACAGTGTCTAAACTTTCAGTAGGCACTAACTAAATGTTTCAAAAATAAATGGAATGGATGTAAAACATGCGTCTGTGCACAGGAAAACAATAAAGAGAACACAGATAATAAAAATAACTGATTTCTTAGGGTTATGGGTAAATGGGTCATTCACTGCTTACCCTTTTTTGTGATTTCAATTCAAAGTGCCAAATACATATAGATATTCATTAAGTAATTAATTGAGGTTAAATACAGTGAAATGGGGGATGCATTTCCCTCGCAGGATGGGAGGAAGAGATGTTTAAAGATGACTTATGACAATGATAATAAGGTGAGAAGGGACAGTGGCAGCTATAATCACCACCTAAAAATAGCAAAAGGTCTACCAGGTGGAAGAAGTATTCTATAGGTGGACATTATACAGGGGGTAATTTTCAGCTTCATAAGATATATTCTCTGACTTAAAAAAAATAATGAACAGTGGTAGGCCTGATTTTTCTGGTTTCTAAAGTAAAATCTGATGTTATCCTCAGAGGAATATTGAAACAAGAATATAAGTGGTACAATCCTGGAGGATGAATCTTAAATTATGGCTCTAAGACATCAGGCCTTTGATTTTACATGGGTCAGTTCAAGGACATTCTCCACTTAGGAATCGCCTCAGGACTGTGGGAAGCTTCTGGTATCTCCACAAGACAAGTTCACTTCTAGATTTTCTTTAGGGACAGAGAAGATAAGCAGACAGGTAAACTGAAGAGATGGCCATCTGGAAATTGATAAATCACACTAAAGGAATACTCAGGCTTTAACAACCATGCTGCTCCCATAATGTAAAGGTTAGAAAAGTTTGAGGAAGAGCTCTAGATAAGTAGGAAACAGAAATAGAGTTAATAAAACACTAAAATGCAGAGAAGAGAACAAGGTCATCCAGAAAGCTACTGATGACGCTTTCCCAGCTATTTCTGATGTCCACCTGTAACAGATTAACAATTTCCAAAGATGGAAAGGAGATTTTAGGCTGCTTTTCTCATTGGGTGGATACAGATGCCAAAGCTCTCAGACACAGAGTGACGTGCCTCAGGTCACCAGCTGAGTAGCATAAGGGCTGGGATGCCAGCCTGGTTTCTGTGTCTTTCCTCCCATGCTCTTTCCACTATAATCTGTCTTAACTTCTCCTACAAAGCTGTCTTGGGCATAAAGAGTGGACAGTGCTCTTTGGAAGCCTACAAACTAGTCTAGAGTTCATTCCAATAAAACTAAAGAATCAGGTGAGATCCTCAAAAGGGCCTTCAGAGGTTCCAAGGGACTCCCAAGGCCACAATAATGAAAATGCATTCTGTGACAGAGAAGTCCTTTTTCACTTAATCGTAACACAGCTTGGCTTAAATACATCAAAATGTAGTCACATTTCTCTATCAGAAAATGGTCAATATCCATAAGAGACAAAGGACATTCAGAAGACCGTGTGGGACTATCTATTCTTGTGTTATTCTATGCTGTTGTATCGTTTCATCATTCAGCCCTATTGTTATGGGCCGAATTGTGTTCCCCAAATTCATATGTTGAATACTTAACCTCCAGTAATTCAGAATGTGACCATATTTGGAGACAAGTCTTGAAAGAGGGGATTAAGGTAAAATGAGTATGGTGGGCCCTAATCCAATATGATTGATATGCTTATAAGAAGAGGAGAATAGGACAGAGATGATGCAGGGGGTAGATCATGTGAAGAGATGGAAAGAAGATGGTGGTCCACAAACCAAAGAGAGAAATGAGACCAACCCTGCCAACACCTTGATCTTGGAATTCTAGCCTCCAGGACTGCAAGAACACAAATTTCTGGTATTTAAGCCACTTTTCTGTGGTATTTTGTTTTAGTAGCCCTAGCAAACTAATAGGTGCATACTGCACCTATTAAACAGTAGGAAACTGTATAAAAACAAAACAAAAACAAAAACAAACCATAATCCACAAACCAGATGGGAATTTAAAAGACAAAGTAAGTCTTGGAAGCTAAAAGGGGACCTTGGGAAAAGAACAGCCAAAGATCCAAGCCTTAAAAATGACTATTCTTTAGAGGGGCCTCAGTTGTTGTTGTTGTTGTTTTTCCTTTTAAAGATTTTATTTATTTATTTGACAGAGAGAAAGAGAGAGCACAAGTAGACAGAGAGGCAGGCAGAGGTTGGGGGAAGCAGGCTCTCTGCTAAGCAGAGAGCCCGATGTGGGGCTTGAACCCAGGACTCTGAGATCATGACCCGAGCTGAAGGCAGAGGGCTAACCCACTAAGCCACTCAGGGGCCCCAGGGCTCAGTTTTTAAAAGCTTATTTATTTATTTATTCATTTATTTTCAGAGCAAAAACAGTATTAATCTGTGGTAATAGAAGAATAGGTATATTATGGTTTAAAATGCAAAATCTATATGAATTTTCAAGATTCAACAAAGTGGATTTGAAAGAAATTTTGCAGTATTTGTGGGGTTCTTTGGATTATATTCTTAGATTCCCAGTGATATGGTGTTTATTTGCTTTAAAAGGCAATTTTGGTGAAAAAGTTTGAAAGGCATTATTCTAAATACATTTGATATCTCCCAAATATTCTTCTTCCATAAGGCATCCTAAGGCTTTCTTCTGTATCAGGGACATCGGAAGATGCCAAGAACAACAGAAATGAATGGGTTCTGCTCTCTACTGTGCTCATTGTGTAGGGAAATAGATACTTTCCGGTGAGGCAGAAATGCAGGCAGGTTCTAATATCAGGGAAAAGGAAAAAAATAAACAAGGCTCCATCATTAGATAATCTTGATATATGTCAGGGTTTGAAAAGGAACTAGTTATGGAGAAAGAGCTCAAGAGTGCAACCGTTTTCTCTGCACACCTCTTGGGCAACATCTGCTAATCCACTGAGGTGAGGTGTAACTCTTTCTAGATGTTTCCTTCCCTGCCATAGCTTCATAGCAGATGCATCCTCCAGAGAAAAGCCGAGGAACGAAAGGGAAAAGAGAAAGTCCCCACCAAGAATCAGGCTACCTTAGCATGCAGGTGTAGTTGCCGGTGTCGTTGAGGAGGGTGGGTCGGAACCAGAGCACATCTTTCTCCTTACTAATGCGGTTGTCAGGGAGACGGAAGTTAATTGGCTCCTCCAGGTCCCGGTCCTGCCTCGTCCAATACCAGATCAGAGTCAGGCCAGCTGAGTGGGCTGTGCTGTAGTTGTATTTCAAGAAGTGTTCAAAGAGTGGGCACTTGAGGCGAGCTGGCTCATCTTCAAACACTTGGATCTGCCTCATGGTATCTAGTCCCCAGTCATCACAGCGTTCTGGAACGATCAAAAAGGAAAGAAAGGGCTAGTGAGTCACCTCATGTTAAAGGCCTTCTCAGGACACCCAATCTTTTCCAGGAACCCCTCTGTCTGGTGATGTTCAGTAACCTCTCTGTAATAATTGCGTGGAACGGGCACTGTGGGATGAAGAAATGATTTCTGTATCTTCCTTTAGCATCTTTTCATTACCTCTTGGATAATGACTTGATCTGATAACTTGAGCTTGTCGTGCCCCATAAGGTATGGGGGAGAATCTCACCTGAAAAAGAAATCATGTGCTCTTTCGCCCTCTGGAGACAGAGGAGGTTCTGAGGAGAAAATTGTAACTGAAAAGATAACCCTCCAAGACTCTCGGTTCTTCCCAGGTCTCCTGATTTGGGGGCTAGATCTGCCCAGACAAAGATATCTATCTACATCATAGTCTCAGGAGCAAAACTATATATGTAATAAATAAAATGAAGTTTGTCATTAAAGTTTATGGTTGCATATTAAGACAACATTTTTGTGGCAGCAGATAATGGAGAGAACAATTAAATTTTTGGAAATTTAATTTTGATAAAAGCAAAGAATTTGAAGCTTTATGACTTGCAGAAGGATTTGTAAGCAATAAATCCCTACGTAAGTAATAGATCTCTGAGAAATTTAACAAACTGGCTTTTCTGAGACTCAACAAATTACTATTATTTATAATTCCTATGCCTTTAACAAGAAACACCTTTTACAATCCAATATACAAAGAAAGAATTGGAAAGATCAAAATGTTGTTCACACCAATACAAACGTGATAGTAATTTTTTAAATAAAACATCTATCTTACCAGATTCTTCAAATACATTTTCATTAAAGATATGAAGTTGCAGAATCAGTTCATTCGGTTTATAGGATATTACAACCACAGTTTTTCAGATACATAACGTTAGATGGAATATATACAACCACTTTCACTCCTTTCTGAAACTCCACTAAAACCAAAATAATTTTTTCAAGATTTAACCCCAAGAAAGAGCAAGAGCAGGAGAAAAGCTAGTAACAACATCAAAATTGACAAACTGTAACCAGTTCGGCCCATTTAAATACTTTGCTTTGTTTTGTTTTTCGTCTATTTATACACCATGGCTTTCATCCTGTCTCCTAGAGCTGAGAAATGATATATTTTTATCAAATAAAAGAAATGCTCAACTGTTTTAAAAAATTAAAATCAGTGGATAAATCCTCAACCTGTAGGGGAAAGTTGGGGAGCACACCAAAGAGCAATTCAGAATACGGGGAACACCCAGAAGGAACTGCCAGCCTCACAATAAGGAATCACTATTGCCATTTGCCCATTATCTCTGGGTTCTCCTTCTAAGCATATTGTAAGAATCTACTTTCCTGCCCTTTTGGAGGAGAGCCCACGTGACTGAGTTTGGCCAATAGGATGTAGTGTCACTTGTGTTGCTATCTTAAGGGCTCGAGCATATTTTACCGTGCTCCCTTTTCTTCTGCTCTGACAAATATAAAAGTGCAGAGACTTTAGTTTGGGTCCCTTGATGTAAATGACATACAGCAAAAGAAGGAAAAAAAAAAAAGAAAAAAAAAAAAAACAGAAGAGATCTGTCAATTAAATAAGTTGACGAAAATAGACAACCCACAAAAATATTTTCTAAAATTATGGAAAAAGAGAAGATTCTAAAAACTGTTAAAGAGTAAGAAAAGAGACCGAAAAACGATTACATAGAAAAGACAGGAATCATGGGGCGCCTGGGTGGCTCAGTGGGTTAAAGCCTCTGCCTTGGGCTCAGGTCACGATCTCTGGCTCTCTGCTCAGCAGGGAGCCTGCTTCCTCCTCTCTCTCTCTGTCTGCCTCTCTGCCTGCTTGAGATCTCTGTCAAATAAATAAATAAAATTAAAAAAAAAAATACCTGGCTACCACAAGTTTTCCAGACTGGAAACTTTAAAAAAAAAAAAGAAAAGAAAAGACAGGAATCAGAATGGCTATGGGAATTTCGAAAAAACAAGACTAGAAGCTAGAAGATAATGAAGCAATATAGGTGAAGGGAAATTATATCCAATCGTGAATCTAAATCCAAGGAAACAATCAGCTGTGAAGGTGATGCTTTCAGACACATCAAGACTCAGTAATTTTCCTTCCCATAAGTTCTTTATCAGGAGGCTTCCGAGGGACATGTTCCCAAAATGGGGGGGGGGGGGAAGAAGAGGGAAAATTATGGGATTGAGGAAGAGGGGATCCAATTCAAGAGAGAGGGGAAGGAATTCCCCAGAATAACAATGAAGGAGATCCCAGGCTAACAGCTATGCAGCAGGGTTTGAGGTGAACCAGTGTAAGTAAAAGGTAATAGAAATGTCCAATTCAAAAAAGAATAATTGTGACTAATAAATTATCTGATGAAATTAGCACTGTGGAAAATTATGCTAAAAGGCAATTATAAAGTATGAAAACAGTTACCCCAAAGGTCCAAATTAAAGTAAGCTTATGAAGTCAAGGCACTTAATAACTTCCAAAAATAAGGAAGTAAACATAATCATAGTTCATTAACATGTGAAGGCATACTCATTAAATGATTATTGATCTAACCAAATATTGTAGTATTATTAGCTGGAGAGGAATGGGTAAGGAAGGGAGAGGGGATGGCCATTTAAGAGAGAAAAACATCAATGAGATGTTTATTAACTATGGACTATAATTAAAAAGTAAACAAAATAGTGTCCAGGGTTGACTAAATGAAAAATAGTAATATACACAAGTTGATTAAGAAAATACAGATAGGAAATGCTAGAAGAAATAAATAAAATACTTAAAAGTGGTGGCTTCTGAAGAAGAGAGCTAACAGATGTGAGGAAAGTTGAGGCAGAAAGTATTTTTTATAAGCCTTTTAATATACTGGTCTTCAAAAAAAAAAATCTCCATGAATGATTTCCTTTGAACATCATTAAAATAATAATTAGGAAAAGAAAAAAGGAAGGTACGAGGGCATATCCATCATGCAACAAAATTGGCAAAGCCATTCTCAGTGTTTAACCATCCTAATGCATTTCTTCTCTATTAGGAAAAAAACCCTTGATTTCATTTTTTAATTCCAAAATTTGTATCAATATGTTTTGGCACGACAGTCATTTCACTTTTAAATTATAAGATGATAGTTTAAAAAATAAAGAGAAGCATAGGCAGCTTGGCAGCTGATGGTGTCTGGAACTTCACCATATTATTTGTTATCTGAATAACAAAGATGCTATCTCCCTCTGCATTGCATAAAAACATTCTTTACACTGTTCCTAAAGGCACCTCTCTCAAGAGCTCTGCACAATTTTCCAAATCTGGATGATGGTAGAGGCAAGGCGATTAAATGAAAAATTATCCTCTTTCCTGCTATCCTACTCTCTAAGCTGAAGGCAGAGGCCCAACCCATAGAGCCAACCAGGCGCCCCAGTCTAAGTGATTTAAATCAACACCACAGAAGTTGATTTTTTGGTTCAACTACAGCCCCTTGAGAGAGCAATGGCATCTCTGTGGAGCTCTGCTCTAAGCAGTGGCAGAGATCTAGTCTCCTTCATCCTGTGAGGCTACCATATTCAAACTTTTCTGGCCCTTGGGGTCTCCATGTGAGGGCAGGCGAAAGCGTCAGGGATTATGCTGGGAGTCTGAAGTTAAACCGTTTCTGGCCTCATTCATTGGCCAGAACCCAAACAAATGGCCCCAGTTCAGCTGCTGAGGATATCCATGTAGAATCCATATGGGCCAAGGAAAATCAGGGTTCATGAATACTTAGATAGTCTCTGCCACTTCTGCCCTTGTGGTCACCAGAGTTCCATTTCATACTTCCTAAGTTGGTGAGGTGTCACACTAACTTGCGGTTGAGATGTCACACCAGCTCTCTGTTCATCTCCCTTTCCGCAGTGTGCCTTCTCCTACTTTTACAGAAGAAAAATTGACCTGTCACTTATCATCTATCTTACTATTAATCATTCCCAGGATGGTAAAGACCTCCAGGGACCAAACAAAGTGACAATTTGTAATATTGGTGTCAGGAAGTCTCCTTTAATCAAAGCACCATTAACCCTCAGAAGGGCTTTCTCTTCCCTCCAGTTTACCAGTGTTCCTGTTAAAAGAGTCATGGCCCGAGACTGCTGTCTACTGGTCCAAGTAGGGGCGATCTGAATAGAGATAGGAGAATAGAATCCGTATGGATTCTACATGGATATCCTCAGCAGCTGAACTGGGGCCATTTGTTTTGGTTCTGGCCAATGAATGAGGCCAGAAATGGTTTAACTTCAGACTCCCAGCATAATCCCTGACGCTTTCGCCTGCCCTCACATGGAGACCCCAAGGGCCAGAAAAGTTTGAATATGGTAGCCTCACAGGATGAAGGAGACTAGATCTCTGCCACTGCTTAGAGCAGAGCTCCACAGAGATGCCATTGCTCTCTCAAGGGGCTGTAGTTGAACCAAAAAATCAACTTCTGTGGTGTTGATTTAAATCACTTAGACTGGGGCGCCTGGTTGGCTCTATGGGTTGGGCCTCTGCCTTCAGCTTAGGACATGATCTCAGGGTCCTGGGATTGAGCCCCACATCAGGCTCTCTGCTTAGCGGGTAGCCTGCTTCCCCTCCTCTCTCTGCCTGCCTCTCTGCCTCCTTGTGATCTCTCTTTCTGTCAAAGAAATAAATAAAATCTTTTTAAAAATAAATAAGTAAATTACTGAGACTTGGGGGGGCATGTTGTTACAGTGACTAGCTTTTCTTATCTTGGCTATTAAAAGATGGCAGAATTTTCCTTCTATAACATAATTCAGTAAGGCAAGCACAGACACATTTTAAAACAGTGTTTGTTATAGGACCTTACATACTAAAATTCAAATATAGATCAATCACCAAGATTTGGGGCTGATTCCTGAGACTTAATATCTTTTCAATCAATTTAAATGTGATTCATCTGAAAGTGGAAAAGAGATCATTACACCTGGTAGGTATCTCCTTTACAGAATGTTCCATGGGCCAAATGAACATATCTATAAAGTGAATCAGCCTCCATTCCATTAGGGACTGAAAACACACATACCGGTATTCCTAAACATTAGCCAAAAAAGGTATTGAGCTTTTCCTATAGGGTATTTGCCCATTTGAAATTTGTTGTGTGAGTTTTTAAGTTTCCCTCACCGGCCACCTGAGGGTATTTTTCAAAGCATTTCAAATTATTCAATGACAAAATAAAAATAAAATCTATGGCAACAGGCTGCAGTGTCATGTAATACCAAATTAATTATATGATTCACTGCAGGCACCAGCCGAAGAAAAGACTGGGGAAAAAGGCTGTGATGCAAATAGATTTGTCTCTAATAACAGCGAAGGGAATTTAGCAAGTTATTGGCAGAGAGAATTACCTTTTTGTTTAGAATGTCCTTTCTTACCCCGTTGACTCCACAGTAGAAGTCCTCTCTAAATTGGCCTTCAACATGGGGAGCCACAAAGTCATCGTTTCCCTCGGCCAGAGGATTTCTTAAGGCTGAGGCTTGGTGGCACAGAGGACTAATGGAATGTGCAAGCCTCCCAAAGCCAAGTCACTGGAAAATCCAACCCACGCTCCTGACAGCAATTAGCATTTATATAGCAGGGTATACATTTTAACTAATTAATCTCACAACACCCTCTTGGGCTTTCATGCCCATTCCCACATTACATGCCAGGAAATGGAGACAGAGAGATTAATTGACTTACTTTTGCCTGAGTGGTAGCACAAATAAAAGCTGCCTGAACATAGATCTCGGATGCTTGTCCCAAATCTGTGCTCACACATTCAAAGCAAGATATTTCCCACAGGAAAGCTATTCATATATTTGTATTTATTAAATATTCATTCAGAACCTGCTGTGAGCAAGGAACTGTGCTGGGTGCTGGGGTAGAGAGACATGTAGACTTAAAAATTCAGGGAGCTCAGGTATAGAAAAGAAAGAGGAAAAGATTTAAATATTGAAAGACCTGAGGTAGAATTACATTCCACGAGGAATTATTTGCCATGGGCCCTGTATTTGACATATCACCTTGGACAAAATGCTTCCCCTCTCAGACTCAGTTTCTGCATGTGTCTCATAGTGCTGAATGGGGATTAAAGGGCTCAGTAGAATGAAAGGAGCTTAGTACCTATTAGGCTAAGTTCGCCTAATAAATCTGAGTAGGTCCCTACCTGTCAGGAAGCTGACAACCTGGGAAAAAAGAAAGACGAATACCTGGTGGAATGAACCAACTATTATAACAGACTTCTAGGCAGAGCAACAGCTATTATATGATTCTATTCTATTCTGTTAGGGAAGGGTAGTCCTGAGATTGCACTGTGATCAGAAACAGTCCCTTTTTTGACATGCTCAACCGGAACTCTGTGTGCTTTAAAAACTGTCCCGTCGGTACATTCTAGGAATCTTACGTAGGCCTGAGGGCAGAGACTAAGAATCCTGGAAAGGCTGGTTTTATAATACATTCTTACAGTTTTGCTTAATTGTGTTTTTCTAAAGGTGTGCGTGGCTTCTCGGGAAAATTGAGCCTGGGACTGTGATCCAGGGAGAATCCAAGGTGTAAGCAATGTTGCATGAGTGGCAGGATGACAAAGAGTAAGGCAACAGGTTAAGAGTTGGTGAGTTTCTGAGGCAAGATACAGGGTGCCAGACACGGAAACACTAGCAGGAGCCCTGACAGAAGAGGCGTGTGGCACAGAGCCCAGAGAGCAGCACGATGGAGGATAACAGACAGGATTCAGAGGCAGGCTTTGACACCTTCTGGCTTTATTAATTCATTTAAAAACTACATACTGAGCATCCTGTCCTGCGGCAAATGCTAAAGTCGAGGCTCAGAATACACTGGGGAACAAAACAAGGTCGCATAGAGCTCACATAACACAGGGAGACTGACGATAAACAGTTGACACACTGAGTAGGAAATACATAGCGTATCCTGGAAGTAAGTCAATGGAACAAAGAAACACATAAAACCTGGTTAAGACAGATCAGGCATGACGGAAGGGGAAGAAGAAAGAAGGAGGAGCATGCAGTTTTAAAGAGGGTAGTCAGGGTAAGTCCCTCAGCCATTATGAACCTCCGCTTCCCAAACCAGAAATTCAAGTTCATACTTGAATTTATTTGAATGTACTCTACTCTGTAGAGTAGTTATGAAAACTGACTGAGTCCAAGACATAAAGGACTATACCTAGCAACTGTAAAGTCTATGCACATATTACCTAAGATTAACCTGTGGACTGCCATTTTCTACGGAAAACACTTTCCTCACTCCGGTCTACTGAAGACACTGCTAGACATACCCGTTTACCATGTGCACACACACCCCCTTTTTCAAAAGTATGGGAATTTTTATCTCGGCACAGAGCCATTCAGGATAAAGGCTACATTTCCCAAGCTTTCCTCTCACTTGGAAGTGTTCAGGTGACATAGTTCTGACCAATGGGATATGTTTGAAATTTCATGATCCTAAAATCCATTCTTGAGAGGTGCTCATGTCTTACTATGTTTCCGATGCTCCTGTTCCCATCCCATTTCTCCCATCCTCATGCTTGGAATATGGATGTTACGTCATGGACCAGGAGAAAAAAGGCCACACTCAGAAGATGGTGGAATGGGAAAGTGAAGGGAGTTACATAAGGTGCTGCCTCACCAACCCTGAGCTTTCTAGCTCTAGACTTTACATGAGAAATAAACTTCTGCATATCCTTGTTCCTTTGAGCATGCCCATAACCTACCAGTGTCACCAGCAGCTTGTGAGCTTGTCAGAACTGCAGATCTTCTGCCCTGCCCAGACTAACTGAATCAGAATCTCCAGTTGAATAAGATCCTCAGATGATTCCTAAGCCCATTAGCATTAGCTACGTATTAGTTTAAACCACTGTTATTTTCTGTCTCCTTCTTCACAGCTAGTCATCGTACTAAAGGATAAGAATGTCTTATTTCATCTGTTCAAGTCAGCAAGTTGTTGACCACCTGGTAAGTCTACCTCTTTGATGGACTACATGTAAAAACATATATTTGCTTTTTGTCCCTCCATGGAAAAAAATATTTTAAAACACCAGGATAATTTTCCAGCAATGTTATGTAGTGAACAACCAGTTAAAAAAAAAAAAAATTCACAAACTACATTTCCTAGAGTAGGATGTAAGTAGAAAAAATACCATTAAAACAGATTTCTTTCCTTTTCTTTTCTTTTCTTTTTTTTTTTTTTTTAATTCAGGAGAGAGCTACTCAAGCAAAGGTCTAGAAAGTGTTTCTGAAGTTCTGTGGTTATCAACTAAACTATCAAAAGAAGAGAGAGGAGTTGGGGTGGGGGAGGAAGAAACCGAGTGGCTCTGAGCATCCATCAGACATCCTCATGTCGCTTGTGCTGTTCAACAACACTGCGCTAATAACTCGGCAGATGGTTTTCCTGGACCAGATAATTAGACATACCTTACTCCCACCAAAAAAGAGAGTTTTCTTGATTGAGTAATTTGAAGAAAATGAGAAATAGCCCTGAGCAGATGATAAGATTCGCCAGATAAGGAAAGAATGCCAAATTCAGAAAGCTGGTTGACAGGGGCAGGGGGTGGGGGATCCACAAGCTACAGCCTTAATTTTGCAGGTGTCATCAGAGTTTGTTCCCGACTGTGTGACATTCCTCTCTGCGGCACGGGACATTCATCTTGATGCTGACCTGAAGACTGCTATTTTATATCAATTGAAAGGGGTGGCTCAGTCAGTTAAGCGTCTGCCTTTGGCTCGGGTCATGATCCCAGGGTCCTGGGACTGAGTCCAGCATCAGGCTCTCTGCTCACCAAGGGGGTCTGCTTCTCCCTCTCCTTCTCCCTCTGCCCCTCCCCCCTGCACATGCATGCTCTCACCCCAATACATAAATAAAATCTCTAGAAAAAAGATGGGGTGAGTCTGGCTAGTTTAAAAACAAATGAGGAGAAAATAATTACCAGGCAAACATGAAAACAAAGAAAATAGTGAAAAGGAAGAGGTTAAAAAAAAAAAAGGGAAAATGAACCTTCATAGACAAAAACAAACAATCCATGAAGTTTAAATTCAGAATATATACCACTGTAGGTGCTACTTAAAGGTACAAAATCAAATTATCTAAAGGATGTCTGAGAGTTGGGGTAGTTCAGAACCTAATTATCATTGCAGGACCAGTACACCCAGAGCTCTGAACAGTTTGGTGTTCACACAATCTGTCATGTAGAGGTTCTTTTCTCTGAGTTTGTGAATGTGAATGCCATGTTCCACAAAGTTGCCCTCATGTCTGAGGACCTGAAGAAACACCCTGGGGTCTCCAGAGAGGTTTCCAGTCCCTGGGTCTAGAGGAGCTGTGGAAGGTCAGCAGCCTCTTCCTTGTCTCCATGAAGTCAGTCCACAACCGGTTTTCAGAGCTCCAACAAAAGCACCCTTAATCATCATGTGTTAATGTCCAAGGAAGGTCCAGCAGCCCCCCTCCTGCTGCTGCACACAATGAGGAAGAACATGGCATCGCATCATCTAATAGCTACCTACAAACATCTCTGTTTCTCTCATCAAACTTGCAGCAGGGGTTAGCAGGCTAAAGAATGGATTCCGGGTGTGCTGCCTCTGTATCATGGTGCCATTATTTTCTTTAAAAAAAAAAAAAAAAATCACTGTAATGAGCATCCTCATGTGGCTGAAGGGAATGATTTTCTTTGCAGGGCTGTTGTGACAATAAATAAACTGGCTTATGTCAAGTGTGGCACAGTACACTGGGGAAAGTCTAAGCAGTCATTATTAGCTGGTTTTTATGCCCCCCCCATGCAATCTTTTCTAATCCGTGATTAAGATGTAAAGATCCAATTACTATTCTCATATAATAATCAAGCAGCCTTTCACTCGCTATTTTCATTATTACATAATATTTATTCAGGGTCCTATGAATGTCAGCAGCCATAAACAAAATGTAAGAAAAAACATGGTCTCTTGCTTTCAGATTTCCATTCAAGAATCAGTTTGTCAGCATTGGAAGTAAAGTTACTTCACCCTTTATCATAGAATCATATGGGTCTTAGAACTAGTCGTCACTCCCAGGGCCAGAAGAATAGCTGGTAATATCCCATCCCACAGCAGAGTGAAGGAAGCCAAGAGAAAATACAAACAGGTCTGAGATGGTGCCAACAATCTAGGATAGAGATGGGGAGGGACCAAACCAAGTCTCTTATATCCTGAAACGACTTTCCCGATGGCATACACAGTAGCTGGTCTCTGGAGTCTGACAATCCCAGTTCAAACCCTTGTCCTGTCACTTGCTTCCCATGTGAGTACATGCAAGTAAATTAAATATTCCCACGGTCAAAGAAGGCAGATCTGAAGATTAAATAAGACAGTGCTTTTAAAGTATTTAGCAAGAGCTGTTCAGTGGTCCTCATTATTATTAATATTACATTCCTCTCTTAATTCCAAACTGAGCATATCCAATTTCAAACTGAAAGTGACCCAGTAAATGTTAACATTTAGCCTACGGGGGCTTACCTCTGACAAAGTTTTTGAGGGCCTTAGACCACAAGGCAATTTAAAAAACATTTAAAACAACCTTTTTTTTTTTTTTAAGATTTTATTTATTTGACAGACAGAGATCACAAGTAGGCAGAGAAGCAGGCAGAGAGAGAGCAGGCTTCCTGCTGAGCAGAGAGCCTGATGCGGTGCTTGATCCAGGACTCTGTGATCATGACCTGAGCCAGAGGTGGAGGCTTTAACCCACTGAGCCACCCAGGAACCCCAAAACAACTCTTTCATTTTATGAATGGGGCAACTGAGCCCAGAGAGCTAACTTAATAAATGATGTTGAGCTCGTGAGTGGCAAACACAGAATCACTTCTTTTCAACCCAAATGTCATGTCCTTTCTATTATATCATCTGGGCAAAATAGATATTTCAAATACGTATCTGCAGAAATTATCTCAGTTGGTATTGGGAATGTAAATAGTACAATATTATATTCTGCTTCAAAACAGAGGATGAAATAGGCAAAAAACAAAAATACAAAACAAAATAAAACAAAACTCCTCAGAATATTGGAACAAATAACATTAATGGTGGGCCGTAGGAGTTAACTTTGTGTGCATTCTGCATGATGAAGCTACACTTTTATTCTTTTCCTCCCTCTCATTCTACAGGTAGATGCTAATATGCAGATCTTGTCTTTGCTGCTGAAAGTAAAGTAGGTGGTAATGTGGACCGTACTTGTGGAAAGAAGGATCCTATTTCCTCATATGTAATAGTGCAGGAAGCAAAACACAAAGTGAATGAAAGTACCTACCACATAGGAGTGTTGACAGGGGTAAAAAAGATCATACACCGAAAAAAAACCCCACATTCCTGGGTGCACCTGTATGAACTTAATACATTTTAGCTACCACTATTATGTTGATTTTTACTGGTGAGGGAATTAAGAACTAGAAAGACAGCAGAGGACAGGGGAAAGGAATTATTGTGTGTCTTTGTTCATGAGTTTTTATTACATTTTACCAGAGCCAGGGACAGAAAACACAAAATTAAGATTTGAGTCCTAAAATGTGGGAGGCAAAGCATGGACTGACTTCTTAATTAGCAAAGATGGCTTGAACAATCACTTTTCCTCTCAATGGTGTGATGCAAGTGTAAAGCCCTCTAGGTACCTCTAGGTACTCCCTCTAGGAGGGAGGGTCTTTGTGCTCTCCCTCCCCACATCTGACTTCTCAACTGGAGGTTCAGGGAGACTTGTTCAGTGAAAGCACCCCAAGGGATGTACTCAATTAGGAGCTATACGATTCCTCCACCTCAAGACGTGCAACCATATTCTACACACAACTACAAAGCCAAAGGAAAGAGCATCTTGTGAGCCTTGCCAGCAACCTCCCCAGCAATCCTCAGGAAATTGCCTGGAGTGAAAGGGCGTTTGAGATCTTCATCACCTGCCAGGAAGAGACACAGGCTACAATCTTGCCACTGCATTTAAGAGAGGCATCACCTGTGAAATGCCAGTGCAGTCTCATTCAATTTTAATAATCTGTCAAGCATGTAGATTTTTCTTGAGGCTGGTAGTGACAAGCAGAAGACAAAAGATTCGAGAGAAAACCAGGGGAAGGAAACATCAGAAGCTGAGAGCATAAGCAATGGAGTTTGGGGACATGTCTGGCTGTGAATGATGAGGGGGTGGTCGGAAGAATTCACAAGGGAGGAGTTCTTAGTGGCTGGGTTTTCAGTGGTCCCTCACCTAGAGACGTGTCGGCTCCTCAGGAGAGGAAACAGATCTTGGGAAGACAAATCTCAAGATATAATCATGGTCCACATTTCTAAATATTTAAGTCACCTATAATCCCCTTTGCACCTTAGAAACTGCTGCATGTTGGAACTGGAAGGAGGCCTTCTGAATCAGCCAGCAACATGACACATTATACAGATTAGGCTTTGAACCCAGGGGGATGAAGGAGTGCCTGAGGGAAAGACTGGTTAGTAGCAGAGGCAGGATGAAACCTTCCAGAGTCCTAGTTATTTGCCCCCTATCACATTAACTTTCGCCTATGAAACCAACTATGTGAGTTTCACTACACTGACATCAATCAGTCTTTCCTTTTCTTTTTCCCCAGTGTCAGAGGTTGAATTTTTATAGGTATATTTACAGTCTGTTTATTTGTGTGCTTTTAAGTACAGTTGACACACAAGGTTACATTAATTTCAGGTGTACACCAGTGATTCAGCCACTCTGTACATTAGGCCCTGCTCACCACGAGGGTCGCCACCATCTGTCCCCCATACAACGCGATGACAATACAGTCAGCTTCTTGACTCACTCTAGTCTGAACGTAGAGGACATGTGCCTCTTCTATACACAGTACTGAAGAGAAAGGGGAAACGACACATCAACTTTTCTAAACTCCAGAGCTCTTAACAACTTAGGAAGCAAAACAGGAGGAGGAACTTCTCATATATGAAGTAAAACCAGTTTAACTCGAAGGATATAAAAGTGTAGAGTGTCTTCTATACTACCCTTCCAATTGTGAGCCCTTTTTCTCATGGCACACTAGTTCCCTCTCTATACACATTCACCATGGTCCATACACTGATGGTCTACCATAGGAAAAAAAGCAAAATAATTACTGTAAAGTAGAAAAATGAAACGACAATGAGAAATTGATGCAAGATCAGGAAAAGGGTGTGCTGTCCTTGCCACGAGAACAAGGAGCTTCATGGTACATTTGAAGCGGTCCAGGTCTATATATCTCTGGGGGTGTGTTTATCCAGGTATAAATCCCCAGGCAAAACTGTCCAGCTCAGAATGCTCATCTCTGGGCATTTTCAGCCTCCCAGTGCTAAGGGTTCCCTGCCTCGTGGAGATACTAATAAAGAAAGTCATTGATTAGAAATACTGTTTGCTGTTTCCATACACTTAGAGGCAGGAATATGTTCCACACTCATCAGTTAAGAATCATTGCCTTGTTCTCCCTACCATACATCCAAGATTACAAATCTGTAACTGGATGCATAATAGTTTATATTTTACCTGGCAGTTTTAGACACATTGGTTACAGAAGGAGGCATTGTTGCCCCATTTTGAAGTTTGAAAAGAGAGGCTCTGGAATGATTTGGGAAAGTCACAGTGCTAGCAGGCAGGAGAGCTTTCTGAATCCAGAACCAGTAACCCTCCCAGAGCCAGTCCTTTCTCCATTAATCCTCTCAGGCTCTCTGGTATCATGCTTAGTCCTTTGGTTTCCAGTTTAGAGACTTTGTGTGTAATCTCTTCCCTCTGTTCTTCCCACTCACTTTGATTCTTTATGTCAACCGGCATCTCAAACCATGTTCTTTCCTTCTGTCTTACACCAAACTAGTTACTCAGCCTCTCTTTGAATAATTTATTTGAGAGAGAGAGACAGAATGAGAGAAAGAGAGTACGAGAGGAGAGAGGTCAGTGGGAGAAACACTCCTTGGCAAGCAGAGAGCCCAATGTGGGACTCAATCCCAGGACTCCGGGATTATGACCTGAGCCGAAGGCAGTTGCTTAATCAACTGAGCCACCCAGATGTGTCTTTCTTTGAATGAAGGAATGCAATTTCAGACAGATATTTTTAAACTTCCTTGACATTAAAAATAGTTCCTGAGGTATAAATTGCAGTATTCTCCATAGAGAATAACACCATGGGATCGGGAGACCTTATTTCTCGCCCTAACCCCGTCAGTGTGACCGCCATTATTATTATTATAAGTACCACCACCACCACCTAATAGTGAATGCTTCCCATATGTCAGGTATCAAGTGATGTAATTTTATGACCTCTTTCAATTCCCAAAACCACTCTCTCAGATAGTTTTATTATTGCCCCCATTTAATAAATGAGGAGTGTGAGTCTTAGGTAAGGGAAAGAATATCCACACAATTGCACAGAGTTAAATTAATTAAACAAGAAGGCCATTAGACTGAGGTGATTTTAATGCCTTAGCAGCCTACCTAAGCAAACCAAAGCCCAAGGCTGCAATGCCTCAAGGTCAGCAAATCAAAATGCAGGGAAACTGATCACAAACAGCCAACTAGACCTTATTAGCTAATGCAAATTTCCTAAGCTGTAGTTAAACAATTTTATTGCTTTGCTTCTGCCTCTTCTCTATAAAACTCTTGGATCCAGGGGCACCAGGGCGGCTCAGTCAGTTAAGTGTCTCCCTTTGGGTCAGGTCTAGATCCCAGGGTCCTGGGATGGAGCCCCACATCGGGTTCCCTGCTCAGCGGAGAGCTTGCCTCTCCCTCAACTTCTGCCCCTCACTTGTGCTTGCTCTCACTCATGCTCCCTTTCTTTCTCTCTCTCTCTCTCTCTCTCTCTCTCTCTCAGATAAATAAATAAAATCTGGTGCGCCTGGGTGGCTCAGTGGGTTTCCTCGTCTTCTGCTCAGGTCATGATCCTGGGGTCCTGCGATCAAGCCCTGCATCTCTGCTAGAGGAAAGGAAACAGGCTCCCCGCTGAGCCTGTTCCCTTTCCCTCTCTCTCTGCCTGCCTCTCTGCCTAGTTGTGATCTCTGTCTGTCAAATAAATAAATAAAAATCTTTTATAAATAAATAAAATCTTAAAAAAAAAAGTCTTGCCCCCAGTTCGTGTTGGTGGAGTGCTCCCAACGACTTCCAATTTGGTGCTGCCTGCTTCAAATGATATTTACTCAAATAAACTCTTAAAATGTTTCATATTCCTCCGTATATCTTTTAGCCATAGGAAGTATGTGAGAGAGGATTCTAACACAGATCTGCCTCATTCCAGAGTCTAAAATGGAACCCTGACTGTGGCCAAGTAATTTCTTTTTTTCTTGCATTCGGCTTTTTCATGTATAATATGTAAGGAGGTAAAACCAGATGATTTCTAGCCCCTTCGACCTCCCCAGTATGATGGGTTTAGAATAAATGTGAACGTCAAGAGTGTTTTCTAGACTGAATCTTAAAATTGTAAAATCAAGGCAGTTTTTTCAGGGAAAAGAGTGGAGCTGCGGCGGGTGGGCAGCACTAGTTAATATAAAGTGGAACAAACCGGGTCTCTTTAATGAGAAGCATCAAATCCTTGATTAGCTGCTCCCAGCATCAGAAGGCACACGTCACAGCCAAGGGCAATGGGGCAGATCACATCTGTCTGAATTAGAGTGTCATTATCTAGTCATGTTTCCAGTGGGGACTCTGAAGCTATCTTCAATGCTCAACTTTCCCTCACAACACCACCCACTTTTTTAAAAAAGCAGGGAAGTCAGAAATGTCAGCTTGTCCTCGAAGGCAGCTCCCTCGGGCATTGGCTGCCTCGGTCTTATTAAGTATAGTCAGGCATGACTCAGCTCCTCCATCAACTGTCTGCGAAGGAGAACATTTCACGCTGGTAGAAAATCACCTTAAGCAGAAATATGGAAGGCATTTAAGGTACACAATTAGAGCTGCACTGCTTATTACTCAAAATCAAATCATGCTTTTCTTATCCTAGACAGGAGAGCATAATCACAGCCAATGGGGAAACCAAACTGCCTTTGCTTAGAGCACATAAGATCACACTGTCACCTCCAGTTACAGCTACCAGCCACTCAGACACCTCTTCCGTCTGGGTCACAGAGAAAGGTGAACTGTGGGTTATGGCATGTCCTTCATTCAATAAACCCTCAGTGAGAACCTACCACATGCAAAAGTTTATACGGTGCCGTTTCCACCGGGGAGATAAAGACACAAGGAAGACACAGTCTCTCCTCTCTAAGATCTCACTCTCTGGAGAGACTGTGCAGAAAATCATAATGTCAACAACATGAAGGAAATGCTATAAAGAAAACGATGTGGCACATCATAAGAAGGCAGAAGTCATTCTTATTTCTGACTGTGAGGGGTGAGAAGTTCAATGAAACCTTCGCAGAAGAGGTGACATTGGAATTAAGCCTGGAAAATGAATAGAATGTGTGCTGACAGACACAACGGGAGGAATCCGGGTTGACGGGACATCATAAGAAAAGGCTTAGAGGGCGCGGGAGCTGTGAGGAACCTGTCAGTCAGCCGGGGCTGGACTCCGGGATGACTGACGTTGGAGCAGAGCCTGAGAGAGGGAGACTAGGGGTATACGGGGGGGAAGGGGTTCCTACTTTATCTCGGTAGCAACTGGCAGTCACTGGTGGTTCTGGAAGAATGAAATGACACATATTCATTACAAGCATGGCCGAGATGTTTCCATGGGAAAATATATTTGTGCCCTGAGGCTGTCTGAGAGGTCATACATGTGTGCAACTCCACGTGAGTCAAGTATGGAATGTCTCTATCAACTTGTTATCTCTGCCTTTCCTTGTACAAACCACAAATGAAGACAAAAGAGACCATTACAGAAACCTGGGCAGGCGGGAGTGGGGAGGCAGCGAAGCTCGTGGCTTCTAAGGTGGGCCTTTTGCTCTGCAGTTGCTGGAGTGGAGGAGAAAGATTTTTCAAGGTGAGAAAGGCACTGCTGTTCTCTCTCCATCTCTCCATCTCCCCACCCCCATCATCACCACTGATAATCCACGGGGCTATAGAGGGGCGGCTACTTTATTCGAGTGCCTAAATTTAATTATCCAGAACCTTTACTGTTTCTCTCTTGAGCCTGTCCTCAAAGTGTTTTAATAACCAGAAATGAATGAATGAATGAATGACAGTGTTCTGTAATGGAGCAGACGATCTATACATCCCTTACGGCACAAAGAACACTATTCCACGGTTATGGATGTTTCAATGCTGAGATTCTCCTTCCAGCTACCTAAGGGCTCCTTGCTAACAGGACAGTTCTCCTTTCCATCACCACAGCCCCACTGTGCCTAAAAAAGCCAAAAAGGTCTGTAGATATTCTAAGCAGAGAAGAGTAGTAGATCTGATGATGGGACTGGGAACAGGATTTTAAAATTACTTGAAAAATTAAAGGTCAGCAAAGATAAGCCACAGACAAGAAGAAAGTATTTTATAATTACACATCTGATAAAGAACTTATATCTAGGTTAGATAAGAAGCTCTCAAAATTCAATAAGAAAATTTAAAAAGGGACAAAAGATTTCAGTAGTTTACTAAAGAAGATATACAGACAGCAAGTGCACCCATGAAAACACACCCCAAATCATTGGTCATTAGTTGTAAATTAAAAATCAAACACGATACTACTCCATACTTACTAGAAAGGCTAATATTTTAAAAATGGAAAATACCAAGTTTTGGGGAGGATACGCAGAAGATGAAACTCTTACCACTCTTTGCTGACGGGAAGGCACAATGAAGTACAATCACTTTGGAAAACAGCTTGACATTTTCATATTAAGTTAAACATACACTTACAGTACGACCTACCAATATTAGCTCTAGATATTTACCCAAGAGAAATGAAAACCTATGTCCAGACAAAAGCCTATGCACAGATGTTTATAGTAGACTTAATCATAATTGTCAAAACCTTGAGGCAGCCAAATGAACTTTAGCTAGTGAATGCATAAACAAACTGTGGTACAGCTATTCAATGAAATACGACTCAACAGCCAAGAAATGAACTTCTGATATACTCAATAATATGAACCCATCTCAAATACATTATGCTAAGCGAAAAACATCTAGTACCGTATGATTCCACCTACATGACATTCTGATGGGTATTCAGGAGGGCATGCGTGGCAATGAGCGCTAAGTGTTAGACACAACTAATGAATTGTTGATTACTACATCAAAAACAAATGATGTGTTATTTATTGGCTAATTGAACATAATAAAAATAAATAAATGACATTCTGGGGGTGCCTCGGTGGCTCAGTCAGTTAAGTGTCTACCTTCGGATCAGGTCATGATATCAGGACCTGAAGACTAGGCCCGACACCAAGCTCCCTGCTTGGAGGGGAGTCTGCTTCTCCCTTACCCCTCCCTCTGTCCTTCCCACACCCTCTCACTTGTGTGTGCTCTCTCTCTCTCTTGCTTTGTGTCTCTCTCTCAAATAGATAAATAAAATCTTATAAAAACACAATAAATGACATTCCAGATAAAGCATGATTATAGGAACATAAAACAGATCAGTGACTGCTAGGGGCTTGAGGTCAGGGAAGGTTGACTGTACAGCAGAAGCATGAGATAAATTTGGGGGCACAATGGAGTTTTTTTGTATCTTAAGTATAGCAGCTTTTATGCCGCTGTATGCATTTGCCCCAATTCAGAGACTCTTCACACTAAAAACTGAATTATACTGTATGTAAATAAAAGAGAAAATTAAAAAAAAAATTCTAAAAGGTCCAGAGTAGTGTAGAATAAAAATGGATCTAAATAATTCCAGCTGCTTGATCAGAGATTTTGCTTTATTTGCAAGGACTAGTGGGAGGCAAGAATTCGCTTATGGACCCATTCCAGTGCCTTTTCCCAACCCTTTCCAAGAAGTTCAATCACACAGATCCCCCCGGGCCCATTTGGTCTCTACCTCTCTAGATATGGCTGGCTATCTCTTGTAAAACTACTTCCCACCTTGCAGAATTGTTATCTGGAGTTATGGCTGATCTCCTGCTAGACTGTGAACTCAAAGGTTAGCATCCTGAGGACACAACACGGTATCTGGCTCACATGGTTTGGTGGATATTTGTTTCAAATCAGGTGCAATGAGGAAGGCCACTGTAATAAAATCAGAGACCAATAACTGCAGAGAAATAAAAGTCAATGCTTCCTCCAACTTCCTGATCTACACATTATGGTCTCCCATGCAAATGACCTCATAGCTGATGTAAAGACTAGAATTTTAGCCAATTACTACATCAATTCATTCAGTCACTGAGCATTTACTGAGCACTTGGTAAGTGTAAAGTATTCTACTAGGCACTAAAGATACAGAGCTTTCATTCCAGGGAAGAAGACAGAAATTAAATAACAAATTAACTAAGTAAGTAAGTACATAAGTAAATAATTACACAGTTAATAAGTTAGATGCTATTATAACAGGTTCAATGAAAAAGAAATGCAGGGTAACATGAAAGAATATATAATAGGGAGTTCTGTATCTCTCTGAAGAAACAACTTTCGTACAGAGTGCTGTAGGATGTGAGGGACAAAGTTGAGGGGAGAGTGTGATAGCCTTAGAGTAGAAGGGGAACGGTCTATGTGAATGTCTGAAAGTATCTCAGAAAACTTCATTGCCAAGATCAAGAAAACGAAACACAAAGAGGTTGAATCAGTAGGTATGGACCCAAACTTATGGAGCCATATAGGCCACTGTAAGGAATTGAAATTTTATTCTCAGAATAATGGGAAACACTTCCACAATTTCCATCAGAGGAGATAGGTTATTTAATTTAACATTATAAATTGGTTTCCATGGGAAGAAAGAGTTATAGGGAACAAGAGTAGAGGAGGAATAGCCAGTTATGAAGCTATTACAGAAAAGTCAAGGCTTAGACAAGGATGGTAGTTAGAAGTGGACAAAGCCACAGGAAAGATCTAAGATGGAGTGATGAAAAGTGCAAAAAACAAAACAAAACAAAAAGTCAACTTGATTCAGAAGCTCTTGAACCTCAGATTTACAATAGCAATTATGGAATCCTGGAAGGTTAGACTCAGAAGGAGCTAGACAATTTTACAGATGAGGAAACACAGATTCAGAAAGGTTAACTTATCCAAGGTTACCCAACAAAGTAGCAACACAGCTAAACCACAATATCAAGCCATTTAATGTCCTTTGTGTTATTTCTTATTTATACTTTTTAAAGTCCAAATTCAACCTCTGCTCTATTCTGAAGAGAAACCAGAGTATATTATTTTTCACTTTAAAAGCAAGAACAGAGATGGTGCCATCCATGGGTCATGGTCAATAACAGAGACCCTAAGACATTTATTTTTTTAAATTTTTTAAAAGATTTTATTTATTTATTTGACAGAGATCACAAGTAGGCAGAGAGGCAGGCAGAGAGAGAGAGAGGAAGAAGCAGGCTCCCCGTGGAGCAGAGAGCCCGATGTGGGGCTCGATCCCAGGTCCCTGGGATCATGACCTGATCCAAAGGCAGAGACTTTAACCTACTGAGCCACCCAGGCCCCCAACCCTAAGACATTTAGACTAAGATACAGGAGATTGTAAATCACATAAAGATAGGAACAGGACCTATTTGTTCACCATTTTATCGTAATGCTTAGCAAACGCCTGGCTCATCAAAGTATCTCAATAAATCCCTGCTCAATAAGTGAATGCATTTTCTTTTACAATTATATTGAAAAATATAAATTAAAAACAATACAAATCTCAGCTGATTTAGAGTCATCAAGGCCAAAATAAGTGGCAGAGAATCATGGTACCATAGCGTAATTTTCAAGCAATTGGTTTTGAAGAATATGTTACTATTTGCCTTTGCATTCTTAGAAGATTGATAAGTAAAGAAACATATGGAGAAAATTAAAGCCCTTCTGGGCAAGGGTTTAATTGCTTTGGAAGTTGTATTCTTGGGGGTAAACACCTACCTTCGAATGTAAAAGTCTCAATCCTAATCTCTCAATACAGAGAAAATATTGGTGCTTACCCATATGCCAAGTATTGTCAGATTTAAAGTTCATCAACTGAGTTTCTGCTTACTTACTTGCTTTGCTAATTACAAAAAGAAAACAAAAACAAAAACACCTTTGAAATATGTTATCTCGCCCTATGACCCAGCAATTGCACTATTGGGTATTTACCCTAAAGATACAAATGTAGTGATCCAAAGGGGCACATGCACCCGAATGTTTATAGCAGCAATGTCCACAATAGCCAAACTATGGAAAGAACCTAGATGTCCATCCACAGATGAATGGATCAAGAAGATGTGGTATATATACACAATGGAATACTATGCAGCCATCAAAAGAAATGAAATCTTGCCATTTGCGACAACATGGATGGAACTAGAGCGTATCATGCTTAGCGAAATAAGTCAAGCAGAGAAAGACAACTATCATATGATCTCCCTGATATGAGGAAGTGGTGATGCAACATGGAGGCTTAAGTGGGTAGGAGAAGAATAAATGAAACAAGATGGGATTGGGAGGGAGACAAACCATAAGTGACTCTTAATCTCACAAAACAAACTGAGGGTTGCTGGGGGGAGGGGGTTTGGGAGAAGGGGGTGGGATTATGGACATTGGGGAGGGTATGTGCTTTGGTGAGTGCTGTGAAGTGTGTAAACTTGGTGATTCACAGACCTGTACCCCTGGGGATAAAAATATATGTTTATAAAAAATAAAAAGTTAAAAAAAAAAAAAAAAGAAATATGTTATCTCATTGTATCTCCACAATAGCTTTGTGATATTATCATTTTCATTTTATAGATAAGGACAAAGAATCACATGAAGCCAAGATCTGAATGGAGTCCTTTTTTTTTTTTTTTTTTTTTTTTTCCCCTCTGCATCATATATTGTGAATTATTCAGGGCATTTCTGACCCAGGACATTTTCTGAACTCCCATAGCAATGAGATTTAAATTCATTACACTGACAAAAAAGAAAATACTCAGATATTCCTCTCCTGGATCAGAGAGTAATGGGCTAAGTAATGGGCTAAGTCTTGGGAATTGACCATGATCTTTTTTGATGTAATGTGTTTTATCTTAAGAAGCCATTCCTAAAAGTGGCTGAAGTATTGCACCCAACCTGAAACTCATCTGCTATTCAAAACTTTAAAAAGGCTTTTACAATGGAAGATATTTTGGCAGTATTTCAAAATGTTAAACAGAATTACCCTATGACTCAGCAATTCCCCTTCTAGGTATATACTCAAGAGAAATGAAATACATACCCATACAAAAACTTATAGACAAATGTTCACAGCATTTGTCTATTTATAATAGACAAAACATGAAAATAACCCAAATGTCCATCAATGATGAGTGGATAAATGATGGAATATTACTCATCAATGAAAAGTAAGGAAGTACTGATACATGCTACAGCATGGATGTATTTTAAAAACTTAAGTGAAGACATTATGCTAAGACAGTTACAAAAATCCACATATAATTCCATTTCTATGAAATGGCCAGAGTAGGCAGATCTATAGAGACAGAAAGGAGACTAGTCGTTGCCTGAGGCTGAGGGAAACCAGGAGAAGAGATGGAGATTGGCAACCAATGGATAGAGTTTCTTTCTTGGATGATGAATATGTTCTTCTTTTTTTTTTTTTTAGAGAGAGAAAGAGAGAGAGGGAAGCAGGCTCCCTGCAGAGCAGAGAGCCCGATGCGGGGCTCGATCCCAGGACCCTGAGATCATGACCCCAGCCAAAGGCAGCAGCCCAACCCACTGAGCCACCCAGGCGCCCCATGAATATGTTCTTAATTTAGGTTTAAGATACAGTGATAGCAAGGGTAACAAGAATGGTTTCTATTGCTTTCAAACATGAAGTCTAGAAAAAATTTGAAATAAATCACGTCCTTAGCAGTGAAAGGGTTGAGAACCTCTATGTCTGCCAGGGAAAAGAATAATGGATTTGGGACTGACAAGGGCTGGAGTCCTGATTCTTCTGTCTACTGTCTTTAGTGGCTATGGCTAAGTCTTCTAACTTCTCCAAGTCTCTGCTTCCTTATCTGTGAAACAGGAATATGATACCCTTTTTATTGCTATTCTGATTACCAATAATGTAAGCATTTTTTAAAACTCTAAAATACTATGTAAATGCATTCACCACTATCATGCTTAGTTGATACAATGTGAAATGCACCTGGCACATACTGTAAGCCTAAAACTACATAGGTTTACTGATGGAGAAATGAAGGACAGCTGACCGGTGAAAGAAGACACATTCATTTGTTTAACACATTTGTAATCATGTCCACAGATGTTGAAATATTGACACCTGGCTGAGTACATTCTGTAGCACTGATAACTTAAAAAAAAACCCAGAATCAAAACAAAAACAGAAAACAGCCTGTAATCAACAGAAATGTTTAAATGAGCTGACAAACTTGGCAAAAATTATTGTTCATGAGTATTTTGGGGCGCTGGGTATTGAGCATAAGCAAACTTTGAAGCAGAGACATGGGGACTCAATTGATTTCAACTTCCAACAATTTGGGTGGCTAAATGTTTACTTTCTTGAAATTACATAACACAAATATCAGCTATAGTTATAATGCAGAAATTCAAAAGTAGTATCTCTTCTCCCTTACCAGTCTCCAAATTTAGTAGTCTACCAAGGTCATTTCATGAATATTGAAATCACTACTGCGCTAGTAAAGTTATTAACAATGTTATTTACAAATAGAAACAAAGAGCTTATTAACCAACAGTACCTTGCAATTGTTCCTTGTTTACCATCCCAAGAATGCCAATGGTTTAGGTCTTCATTCTTTCTTCCAAAAATTAAGTTATCCTTTATTTGTAATTATAAATATAATCGATTGTAATATATTCAGATATACATAAAATTATTTTAAAAGGGTGGAAATAAATTCAAACTTAATTCCACTTTTTAAAAATAATCACTAATAAGATTTGGGTATATTCTACTGGAGGTTTTCTACACATATGCACACACTACATACACACATGCCCATGGTGTTGTGCAGTAAACCAGCTGCAGGGTGGAAGGAACCTGCTTTGTACAGTTTGTTTATCAACTTCCATGGGGCAAATACTCTCACTATGTTCAATTTCAAACTACCCACCGGCTCACACAATTCCTGAACACTGACTGAACAGCCTCTCATGAGAGGCTGGTGTGATCCTGCTGCCACTGTTTTTAAAGTTTGCAGACGAGTCCTGCTGTATGGTACCGGTTTTTAAACAGAAAATGTCTATTATAAACCAACTTCCATATTAATAAATACAAAAGTATACTTTTAATGTCTCAATGGTTTTCCTGCTTTACTGATAGAACAAATCATTTAAGCTTCCTCTACCAATGGATATTCTGACAGTGTTTACAATATTACCCACTTTAACAACTCATGAAAAATGAACTTGCGAATACATCTTGATGGACTTCTCTAATTATTTCCTTAGCATGTATGTGTGGACAGCTCATTACAAGGCTAACGGGAGGCACTCTGGTGTCTTTGGAACAAATAGCCACAGTGCCCTCTACAATGCCTGTTCCAACTACACTCTCACCCACAGGGTATACAAACACTACATTTGGTCATTAGATCACCATGTCCTGACCAGTGCTATGTAGGATTTGTTCTCTTCAGTCATTGCCAAGGTAATGGGTGAAAGATGATACCTAACTATTGATTTAATTTGCACCTATCTTCTTATTCATGATCTTGAGCTTTTTACTATGATCAATTTGCTTTTACCTTTTTTTGAATTGCCTGAACTGCAAGTTAAAAATCTTTGCTCAATTTTCATAGAATCTCCTTTACATCAGAAGGATTTTTTTGGTGTGTGTGCAAAACACACACCTTAACTTTGCCACATCCCATATTTTCCAATTTTTCATTTGTCCTTTAACTTAAAATATTTTAATGCTATACTAACTGTGTCAATCTTTATGTAGTCAAATATATCAATTCTTTAATGGCCCCTACCTTTGATGATAAACCTGGAAAGTCATTCTCTACTTCAACATTATGAAAAAGTTTGCATACGTTTTCTTCTAGTACTTTTAGGATTTCATTCATTTTTCACATTTAAATATTTCATTCAACTGAGATTTCTTTGGGGTTAGGCAAAAGGTAAGAATGCAACTTTATCTTTAAATAAATTATCCAAATGTTCTAGCATTTAAATATATCTTTTCCCCCTAATTCTGGATGCTACCTTGGGCAGCTGCCAGCTGCAGAGCTGGCTTCCTTTCTTTTCTGGATTCCCGGTTTCACTTCAATTTTGTCCTCTGAGGATTTCTTACTAACTCAGCAATTCAATTTAAAAGACATTTATTTTTAAATGCAGTATTTCTAGTTGCTTTACAGCAGAAGCCTTGTTTAGGAAACCTTGTCCACCATACTGAGAGACACTGAAACCTCCAATCTATTTCCCACAAACAGCTAGCATGAACATGTGAAAACTAGATGATGTCAGGGACCAGCTCAAATCCTTTCAATGACTTTGTTGCAGCCAAGGAAAATGTAATGGCACCCTTAATATGCACTGGATCCTGCCTCTGCTTTCCCCCACAGCTCATGTCCCTTTCTCCTGAGTTCTTGCCACTGCAGCAACAACTGGCGTCAGGATCCTCAGAGCTTAGGGTCTTCACAGGCACCACCGCACTGCCTTCTCTTTGCTTTGCATAGTGGTTCTTTCTCATCTTCCAAGAGAACATCATCCACTCAAATGGATATTCCCTCATCACCCAACAAAGGGAGTTCCATCCTCTTACTTTCCATCAATGGAATGCCCTATAGATAATCTTCAAAGAAGAGGGTTTTTTTTTTATTGTGTTTATTTATTTATTTTCTTTTCTCCCACACTCTTGCCAAGACTGTAAGCTGCATGAAAGCAGAGATTATTTCTGTCTTCTTTACAAATAAGTATAGGCAAGCACAGCATCTAGCACATATCCATACACTATGAATGAATGAATGCCAAGTGTCTTACTCACGTTTACATTCCCTGTGCTGCAAAATTTTGCCCATAACAGGCGCCCAGGAAACATCTACAGTGCTAGGTTTCACACCTAATCATGAAAAACCAGCTTTGCTAAGTGGGGAGGTTATATAGAGCTGTGATTTGTTCCTTTTAAATCACAAAGGTGCATTCTCAAATGAAGAGGGGAGTGCTTACCATCCTCCTATGATTAAAGTATTGCATGTTTCAACACAGATAAATAACATATGGAAAATATTGATTTCCCTGAGACTGAAGAGGATTTGTGCATTAAACCTGGAAAAAAAAAATCAGGCATTCAATTCTGGAGAGTTTACAGTGAGTGAAATAACATATCTATGTATGGATTGGTGATAATGCCCCCAGCCCAATCTTCTGCACATTTGATGAATCTAGGTGGCAATTATTGTGACTGTTTTGCACACACACACACACACACACGTGACAGTTTCTGAAAAAGGTAAAACATTCCAGCTCCATCAGGAATAAAATGGAACTTGGAGTGAAACCATCAACAAATTTCAAAATTCACACCCAATCACTGCCAAAACCTAGCAGAAAAAGAAAAAATTTGTTATTTTTAGACTGAGAAGAATTTTCTAGAGCTTTATACAGCTGGGTACCAAAAAACTCTTGGAGCCACATGCAAACATCATTTACTAAGTCTCTCAACACCTAGGAGGAAGGACAGAGCTGCTGTAGTTGGGTAATAAGGAAAAGATAGGGAGCTACAGTTAGTCTCTCTGAGTTAGCCACATGGGAAGTCAAATAGAGCCAAAGCAATCTTGCAACGTATTAAAGGTAATGGCCTCCCGCTCCACTCAATCCACTGCATCTGCACTGAACCATCATTCCTTTGTCCATCTGCAGTCTTATTTAGAACTGCTCTCTTTCCTTTAGAAACATTTTTATAACCTTGGGAACATGTATATAATCTGAACATACGCAATGGAAGGACACTGTGTATGTTTCAGGAACCTTGGATCAAATCAATTTAAAATAGTATCTGCAACATGAAAAATCACATCCTATGTCTGTTTTTTTTTTTAATTGGTTGAATGTTTCTTTTCAAATGTGTGTGTTCCATATCATCAACTAATGAAAGACAGCTGTAGTTGGCATATTTTGAAAGCCAAGAGTTTTAATTGTAAAGAATTCAGTGGCAACATGTTATAACACAAAGAGTGTGCATGCGTTTTAAAGTCAAACAGGTATACAAGTTGGGGGCGCCTGGGTGGCTCAGTGGGTTAAAGCCTCTGCCTTTGGCTCAGGTCATGATCTCAGGGTCCTGGGATCAAGCCCCTCATCCGGCTCTCTGCTCAGCGGGGAGCCTGCTTCCCCCTCTCTCTCTGCCTGCCTCTCTGCCTACTTGTGATCTTTGTCTGTCAAATAAATAAATAAAATCTTAAAAAAAAAAAAAAGATATACAAGTTGTCCCACCTAATAGCTATAGTAAGTTATTAAGTTAACTTTTTAAATTCACTTTTCTGAATCTGGAGTTCCTTACTGGTAAAGAAAAGACAATTCCTATCTCTATCTAATGGGGCTGTTCATAAAAATGCATGTAGTATTATATATCTGCAATCATTCCCTGGTTCAATTAATGTTCTTTCCCTCACCTTCCTCCTCTTCTATTACACACACACACTCCACTATATAGTTATTACCAATTTACAGGGAATTAGAATAAAAGAGATTTAAAGCCATGCTTAGCTTAACATGGTCTTCCTTTAGTGATTAAAAAAATTCAACAGTGTGTAATGCTTCATGACTATTATTATTGTCATCAATTATCACTGCATTGTAGATGATAGAAACAACCCTTTTAATAACAGGATATTTGGAGTAATAAAGGTGAGATATCTAAGAGTTTGCTCTAATAAAGCAAACAGGAACACAGACCCTGCTTCAAGTTCTTCCCAATAGCCCCTCACTACATATCTCACTAAGAAAACTGCATGCAGTGGGAGTGACTCCTCCAACACTTTCACTTACTAACTCTTCTAGTCATAATCTCCATGATTTCATTATTCTCCCAAGCCACACCTTCCTCCTGAAACCTGAATACAAGCTGGGATGCTACTGAGCCTCAAGCAATATACTGCTACGAGAAAAGACGTGTTATGGCTCAGTGTCAAGTGCAAACAACAGCAGATTGTTTCTGCCTTAGACTTTATGAATGCAGAGTGCAAAGGGGGATACAGAGTCATTCATTCCTGACTGCTGTCTCCTCTTCATTATCGTGAAGGCTATGTACAGCTCTTTGCTCTCACCGTGTCTGCTATACACTTCCGTCAGAATAAAAGTATTGTGCAAAATATGTGGTTGACAAAACATTATCCCTGGATATGTTGATGGCTCTTGTGCCTGGAGGGGACTAGATTTAAGGACATCTCTATAATATTTAAGGCTTCTATTTGCGCTCATCATTTAACACATTAGGAAGAAAGAGAAAGAGTAAAAATGTGAAACCTAAGAAAAAAATAAAACATTCAAAAAGAATACTATCTAATATAAAGTTCAGGGGGGAAGGGAGAGTACTTAAGAGTGGTACTAAAAAACGGGCTTTTTTAATAATCTGAAAGAAAGTATATACCTAGATTGTATCAAATCCAGCGAGGCCCTCTGTGGGAAGCCTAAATCTGTATCTCTCTCTCTTTGTATCTCTAACTCTTTCTCCTCTTCCTGTTTCTCCTCCTCCTCTCCCTTTCTCCCTCTTTCTCCTTTCTCTTGGTCTTTCTGTCTCTATCTATATGTCTGTCTGTATCTATTCTTTCCCTCCTTTCCCTTCCTTTTCTTTCCCCATCCCTGCTCCTTCTCTTCATCATCCTTTACCTTGAGTAGACAGTAAAAGGGATGAAAAGGCATAGATGTCAAAAGTCTTGCATAAGAGAAATTCAGTTTTCTCCAGGGGACCAGACAGATCAAAAAGTTCAAAGCAAATTAAAAAATATGAGGATAAAATTAATGCTTTCTCTCTGAAAAGCAAAAATTAGTTCATCAAGCAACTTTTGGGGGCAGCCTGAACTCCTAAAGGATCTAGAGAACAAAGTTAACACAGCCACATCAATTTAAACTATTAGGAATAATGTGTTTAAACAGCAAACAAGTCCACAGCAAATGATTAAGGGTTTCTCCCCAAAGTAAAAAAGGACAAACAAAGCTATAGTAAATAATGGTTAATAATGGATGAGATCCACTTAGGAACAATAATTTGTATATCTGTGTTTGCTTTAACAATAATGCAGTCCTATATTCCAGCTATGGTTGCACTTGTATGCAAGTTTAAGTAATTAAATGGTTTTTTTTTTAATTTTTATTTTTTATAAACATATATTTTTATCCCCAGGGGTACAGGTCTGTGAGTAATTAGAATATCAAAACTCACAATACAATATTAAGAAAGAATTATATTTACATAGAAAAGCCATTAGGGACTGAAGGATTCACTCTCTCTTCTTTTCCTTTTGAGTATCTACATTTATGGTGCAGGACCCACGAGTTCCACTGGGAAGCACAGTTGGCAAATACTTTTCACTTGTTCCCTCTTGCTGACACAGCAAGTCCAAACTTTAAAGGGACCACAACATTCTGTTACATAAGTTACGAGAAAATGCAAACATCAGTTCCTTGATGTACATATCAAAGTGCGTACTCCTGCCTACTTCAAGGAGCAGTTCAAAAAAATATGAAAGTATCTCAAAAGGAAACGAAACAAAACAAAACAATGGGCTGCTGAACAAAGAGACTTAAATTATCATTAGTCCAGACTCTACAAACACTGTAGGAAAGTGGTATTTCTTTCTCACTAATGTATAGCTATAACAAGAGTTTTGATTCTGATAGCAGAAAGAAAAATAAAATTCATGAAAACACAGCTCAGCCAAGTCTAGATTATTGAGGGTGTGACTATTTGATCTGTTTTCTCTCATCTTCTCAGCCATCTTGTATTATCATCTTCCTATTGCCTCTACAAGAGAGCAAGACAAAAGAAGGCAATTCTCTATATCAGCTTTTATAGATTTCAATAACAGGTACTTGAGGTTATTGACTGAGGTTCCCAGATTATTTGTAAAATGGATCCATTTTCTCTTTGTCCCTCAAAAATAAATAATGAGAGACACTAGCCCTTAGTGGATTTAAAAATGAGACAATCATTGTGTTTTTACCTTGAAAGTGAAGATATATATATATATATATATTTTCCCCCCCTCCCTAAAGTTACTCAGCTAAGGAGAAAAGACATTTTTAAAACAGTGGAATAAAAATGAGAACTGGCCCAAGACTAAGTCACTGGTCATCAAGACCGTGGTCTGGTTTTATAAAGCTCATCTCAATAAGGCAGAAACAAATGTTCTGGGGTGGGGGTAGGGGTGGGGGAGGAGGGAACGTGGAAATGAAGGTGATTTAATCCTGAACAGATTCTCAAAAACCAGACCAGACACCGTCACCAGTAACCCTATACACAAAATACATTCCATGCAAAAATCCTGGTTTCTCTTAACTAACGCAGCCGTGTGAAGGGAGAATCAGGTCATTTTTCTAAACATAGAATTATCACTATGATACAAGAAGCTATTCAGGAGAGTTTGTATTTGCAAAGTCTGCATCAGACCCATAAATCATGCTACTCAAACCTCTTTTCAATCAGGTTACAGAATATTCACTCTTGGGAAGCATAAGTTAACTTAAAAAATAAGCACCAGTGTGTTTCAAGAAAGAGAGAGAAAAAGGAAGGAAAGAAGGAAGGAAGGAAGGAAGGGGAACAGAAAGGAAAAGAAAAGAAAAATAAAAAGAGTGAAGATATCTGCTCCTAAGAGGCAGCATTTAAAGGACAGTAGGGTGAAATGTTATAATTCCAATGACCTTTAGGTCTAAGAATAAAATGAAACTGTATTCGTCAGACATTCTCAAAATGTTTGGACTAAATTGCATAGAAGCGAAGTGTGTTCAGGATGACCAGCCATGGGCAACAGAGACAGGCCTGAATGTCACAAGTACATCCAAGTATGGAGTTTTTCAAAAAGCATATTCAAAAAATATGAGGCCACCAGGGCTGGCAACAAATTGAGTCCTAACCAAAGAACCAAAACATAGCATCAGAAATATTATAAACCCTTATGAAAGTTAAGACAAAATAAAACAAGGGAAAAGAGCCAGCCAACTATATCTGAAATATATTCAACACAAATGTCCTCTACCTGGAGGGATTCCTGTCGTCCACAAACTGTCCCCACCCTGCCCTCCCAGCTTGGCTTCTAAATACCCTCACGCTATCCCTTAGTCTCACTGCTCTGTTCCATTCCCAAATAAGAGAGGCATTTTCTCCTGGAAAAGAGCAATTGTTCCTGGACTGAGATGTGTTCTCCAGTACCTCCCTACAAGGCCAATAACATTCTCTGCTCTGTCATGGCATTTTGCTTGATATTCATTTTCTCTTCTTTCTGTCAGACTTGACTGGAAGGTGTTTCCAAAAAGCCTTCCCTTATTTGCCCTGGATTCTGTAATATAAAACTGTCAAACACACGATCTTTAGATTAAAGTAAAATCATTGTAAGACAAACACTTGCCATTAGAAATCACTTAATTAAATAACAGGAAGAGTATATGTCCATGATATATAATAATGACCAGAATGTTCTTTAATAAAAAAGCAAGAAAGCAAAATTGGCCAGAGCTTTGCTATTGTTGATTGGTTGGTTGGGTTTATAGGTAAGGTCATAGTGACTAATGGGTGATTAAATGACTTCTTGAATGTATTAAATACCTATAAAGTCAAACACTCATAATGTCAAGCAATGACTTGATTCTTGGTAAACCAGTGTTTTTACTTACTTATTTGTTTGTTTTACATAGTGTTATTCACTCTCAATAAGCCAAGAGTATTTCTAAACTCTGAAAATTCCTCAAAATTAATGGAAATGAAATCATGGGATCTAACAGCTATTAGCAGAACAAAGTCCTAAAAGAAGGCAATACCATTTAAAGAAAAGGGCTCTCTTTTGGAGTTGAGGTAGCCTTCAAAACCTAGCTCTATCTTTGGGTAATTCATGCCACCATGAGCACTGTTATCTTGGGTCACCTCCCTGGTTCTTCTTTTCCTGAACTATAAAATGTGTTTAAGACTCTCTACTCATCACCCCAGCCCCAGCCCCCAGCATCTTCTGTGACATTAATGATAATGTGTGTAAAACTTAGCCCCACACCTGGCACACTATCAACTGTTCGTTGACTTTGAAATAAAAAGCTATATTCAAAGGTCTGTGTGTGTGTGTGTGTGTGTGTGTGTGTGTGCACTTGGGAAAGAAAATGCATTGCTCTTTTTAATGTGGTATCTGTAACAAATAATTTTGATGTGGTAATTTTTTTTTAATTCACCATATTATATGTTGTATCATTCTCACCCTCTCCCTGACTTGGCATCACAAGTTGCAAATATTTCTTTCTATAGTAAAGGCAGTTTTAACAGTTCAACTTTCTAACATGCTGGCAATGGAACACACCACAAGAGAAATGTGTGACAAGTTTGCTTTCAGAATTCTTGCAAAACAGAACTTTGAGTTTAGTATTGGAAATATTCAATACCATAACAAGCAAAAATGGGAATATTGAATTTTGAGATTACATTATAGTGATTTTCCTCCTGAAGAAACCACCTAAGGAGGGGAGTTGGGAGGGAAGATATTTCTTATCTAAAAAGCACGGAAATCTATTACTGAAAGGTTCCTTAACAGTTAGCAGAACCTGTGACCTCTTGGATCTTAATCTTTAAAAAAAAAAAAAATGTATATATCCTAGTACAGTCCAAGAGGAGTATATTTAGTATATTGAGAATGGAGGAACTAGTTGAACTCACAGTTATATTACTTATTAGCTGTGTGACTTTGGGTAATTCACTTAACTACTCTGATTCTAAGTTTCTTTTCCCCCAAATTGGGTTACAACAGCCTGACTACACTATAGTTTGGGTGTGAGAGTCAAATGACATTGAAAAAGCAAAATGCAAAGTGCTTTCTCAGCAAAGGAAGTTTTATTATTACCACATAACTATCACATTATAGTGATAATTATCCAAGCTTTAATTCCTTTATAATTATCCAAGCTTTAATTCCTTAAAAGTAAATGCTTGTTTTTAAGGATTTGCGTATATGGACACCTGAGATGGAAATGTTGCTCCCACTTTCCTGAATGAATAATGAAATCACAGTACTGCTACAAGAAAGACTGTGTTCTAGAGTCAGAATTCTGGGCCTTAAAGTGAAGTTCACTGCACTTAAAACACACTGCATGGGGGTGCCTGGGCAGCTCAGTTGTTTGAGTAGCTAACTCTTGATTTGGGCTCAGGTCATAATCTTAGGGTCACGAGATCAAGCCCTACATTGGGCTCTGCACTCCATGGGGGAGTCTGCTTGATTCTCTCTCTCGCTCTCCCTCTTTTTGTCCCCCACCCCCACCTCTACTCATGCCCATGCTACTTCTCTCTCAAAAAAATTATATATATATACACACACATATATATATACATATGTATGTATATATATAAAAATAAATTTTAAAAAAACTGCATGAAACTAAAGCTCTTTTGTTCATATGGCCTCTTTCTTAAATGTGAGCATTTCCTTAAGAAAAGGGTCCATGTAAAAAGGCCCAGAACAACCAGACAAAACTCCTACTAATATCATATGCATGTACATTGTTTTAGAGTTTTCTGGTTATTTCTTCTTTGTTCTACACATCAATCTGTGATTCCATTAATATGGGTACCTGAAGCCCAGGAAGAACCTCATGAAAGGCCAACAAGTGTGCCAACATCTACATCATTGTAAGAAGTAATACCTTAATGCGCGAGAGGTTCATTGATTCCTTCAGAATACGCAGCGGTCCCTTCTGTCCCCTAGTAGCCCAGAGTTAGTCGTCCTTTTTATTTTTGTCAACAACACTTCCTTTTTGTTCCTCTTCCTCCAACTAGGAAGTGCATCACTGACACAGACACAATATACCTTTTCATAAGGAAGGCAAATGAGTATGTGCCAGATGGGCTGAGGGGATTACAACATGTTTCCTGCTCCCATGGTGACTCAATGGGACTGGTATGAGAACTTATCTTATTCAAGAAGTCAGTTTCCCTGGCAGAATTATGAGTCACAGTTCCTGGGTAGAAAGCTCACTTTCCAATAGCATTTGGGGTGGGGGTAGGGAACCTCCTTAGATGGATTACAGTAAAGGTCATTCAGAAAGGCAATACTGCCAAGACTGCTGGAGAGACACCAGAGCCCAGAAACTTCTGGGATGTCACTCATATCTCAACAAAAATAACATGATCACCTCTCCCTTCTCCTTCTAGGTAAGGCAGGACATAAAACTACATTGATGAATTACTGGCATTAATCCAAACAAGTCCCATTATAAAATTGGCCAATTTTGGCAAAGGGGAAGTGAAAAGACTTTTTTTCCACCCACTTATAATATGTGTGTCTGTGTGTGTGCGTGTGTGTGTATGCATATATACATATATTTACATACACATAAATATACACATATATATGGATATATATATATATATATATATCCATCTATTTATAATGTATAGATAGAAAGAGAGAGTGCATACCTACTATGTGTCTATGTGCCAATCATTATTCCAAGTATTTGGGTAAAAAACAAAGAGGCTAAGTTCCTGACCTTGGACCATTTACAAGTAGTGAAATAGGGATGAAAGGAGAAAGGGAAGGAGGGAAAGAGAGAAAAAGAAGGGAAAGGAAGAGGATGGGAAGGAAAAGAACAGAGAGAAGGAAAAGCAGAGGAGGAGGAGACAAGAGAAAGTTAACATGGTGTCAAGAAATGATGAGATGAGTCAGGAAGGAAACTATAGGTAGATACAGAGAGGTGTGATAGGGAGGGCTATTTTCGTTAAAGTGGTTAAGTTAAGTAAGGCCTCTGTAAGCAGATAATATTCAAGCACTGAACTAAATCAAATAAGAACTAATAATAATCAGGGGTCTTATTTAACATATTTAAAAATCAGGACATCACCACCACTGACCAGTCAAATGGGATACTCAATCAAGCAGGCCAGACACTGGTTTAAATAGCCAGGAGCTGTGTATGTGTACTAGTACTAGCAGACCCCAGCTGAATATCAGCCAGATTAGGAAATATGCTTTCCATGAGAAAAGGGTCAACAAGGTTGGAAGTTATCTCCACTTCTCTCAGCTTTGAGCTGCATTCTGTCCTAGTTATATGCCTTTTTAGTCTTATTTTTGGTTTCTATTAAATTCTTTAAGTGGTATAGAAATCGAAACACATACCCAGAAAAGATAATCAGAATAAGAAGGGCTCCAATCCATATCATGTGAATAAAGATTGAAGAAATATATTGGAAAACAATGTCATGGCTATGCAATCATTATTTTAACACTTCTAAAGACGTCTCACGCAGAAGAGGAATTAAAGCTATGATATTTAAAGTATTGTCTGTGGTCTTCAGGGGAATTATACATGAGGAGCCTTTTCAAATGAAGATATCTAGGTTCCCTGAATTAAAATTAAAGAACCACTGGACTGAGTATCCTCTATGAAATTCAAGGAGTTGAACCAGAAAAATGTGGAAATGACAGAAATAGATTTCAATTATATATACTAAAAACTTTCTAAGAACTTGGTCAGTCCAAAGACATATGGACTGCGATGAGATGATCACTAGTTAGAGTTACCACAGAGTGGTCCTGAGCAGTAATTCTGGAGATGAGAGGAGTACTGGAAAGATGAATTTTCAAATCCCTTCTGGCTCTGATTTCATATGATCCAGACCCGATGACTGAGCTTGGTAATTCAAACTCAAGGTTTGGTTGATTTCTCTTAAGGGGCAACACCCAAAGGGTGGGGGTGGGGGGGGTGAACGTAACTGTAGGTCCTTTTTCTCCTAGATTGTAGCAGTATGACAAGAAATCATCGTTATTCATTTGCTCTTAAAAGGTCTTAATAGACTATTAGCCTCAATGCCTCTTCTACCACTGGCTGAAGTTTGGAAAACAGAGTCATGCTACCATCACTGTCATTTCTTTTCCCATTGGACCTGAGGTAAAGGGAGAGAAGCAGGATTCTAGTTCGTTTGGATGTGAAGGTGATGGAAAATTCCTATATTTATACAAACCAGACCACTGCCCTAAGTACATTTTGTCCCCTGAAGACTAGAGGTATCATCACCAAAATTGATGATTGTGTCACATCTATGATTCTGTGGTACCATAGAAGACAACGGATATAAATCTTATGGAGTCTTAACACATTTTTCAGAAAAATTTGATACATTATCCTATAGATAATTCATATTTTAATAGATTGTCAAAAGTTATTCGTTTACCTGAGGCATCACTTTGCAGGATCCCATAGAAGTAGAGACTCATCACACACCACAGGAGTCCCATCCTGTCAACATAAATACAAAGTTAAGGGAGAGTACTTTACCACTCTTTAGAGCTTAAGTAATAATTACCACATACACAAGCTAAGGATGGATGAGGAACTGTTCTAGCATGTCTACAATATTAACTAATTTAATTGCAGGAACCAACCAATAAGATTTTTTTTAACACCCATAGTACAGATAAGGAAACTGAGACAAGTTTAAATAAGATAACCAACATCTTTTGCCTAGAAAGTAGGAGAATAATGATTAAGCTTCAGCACTCTGGCTGCAGAACTATCTCTCAATCATTCAACTACAACTGCCTACTTAAGGAAAATATTCCTCTTGACTTTTTTCACCAGGAGTCACATTTCTGGCAGATAAATTTGATCTTCTTTCCCTCCTTGGCATTCATGTGGTCTGTTCCCAACTGTTAATATTTTATGATCCAGACACTTATCCTTCATAGTGATGACTAGAAGGTCTAAAAATCCTGGATGCAGACTTGGTCTACAGTCCACCACACTTGGAATTTGGAGTAAAGGGGAAGATCTAAACCTCACTCTCTGCTGTGCCCGCTCCCCTCTTCTCCCTGGAAGAGACAAATGATGAAGCTGGAGTCCAGTTTTTGTGACCTTCAGCCTTTCTACTGATAGCCAGCTAGAACAGCCAAGTAGCAAGAACTCTGCCCTTACATTTGGTTGTGTGATCTCTAATACAGAAGACCTAGAGATTTAACAACTCTGTGAGATATTTATTTCCCTACTGCCCTAGACATATCTTCCCCGTGATAGAATCTTGATAGGGTTATAAATGCTGAAACCTGGATATTACTGAAAAATTCCATATTCAAGACTGTTGCTATTTTGAACAGAGCAGCCACATAAGAGTGCTTACAGACGTCTTGGTCATTGTCCTGATCACATCTCTAGTAAGTGCCAGAGATGAGACTGATACCCCCCGGCCAACATAACGCAATGGCACAAGTTTCACTACCAAAGGGACCCACCATCCTGAAAAGGTCAAAGAGGTATTTGATAAATAGGGTAGCCAGATAATAGCACTTAAAAGGAGACAGCTGTAAGAGGGTGCCACTGAAACAAAAGGTATAAACTGGTACAGCCTAAGCAATCCAGAGTGTATGATCACTTTAAAGGACAATGCACATTTCCAAAAGCGGTCACCTCTCTTAGCCACACATCACCACAAATCTGTAGTTCATATTGTACTTCCTTCTTTAGCATGACTGTTCAAAAGTGACAAGTGAATTTATTATATCCTAAACAGCCATTTTTAATCCCAGAGATTAAAGGTTTCTTTCTTACCACCACTCTTTTTTCTTCCAATTCTTACACCGTTAACTTAAGGAACTCTTTCGTCAGTCATTCATTTGTTCAATGAAATATGTGTGAGGCACTTTCTGTTTACATGTCTCCTTGATACAGTTGCAGGGGCCTCTGGTGAGCAAGATGTAAAGTCTCCTCTAAAGGCAATTCTCCCCAGGAGAGGAGATAAACTATTTCATCATCGTCAACTATGAAGAAGACACATGCAGGGCCACTACAAGACACGCAAAGATTTCTCAGACAGAAGGTAGAGCACTAAGCACTAGAAGAGACTTAAAATGGGTACCAAAATAATGACGATACAAACTAAACAGTGATAAACACAGAGAGGAACAGATAAGTATCACTGAAGATCAGCAAGAGAAAGAGATTATTCCATCCAAAGCAATGAAAGAAGACTAAGGACAAGAAGTAGCTTTTGACTGAGCAAGAACTGAATTGAAACAGAAGGAAAGTGGGGAAAAGAAACTCCGGGGGGAATAATGTTCAGAGATAGGCAAAGCATGGAACATAAAAGGGAAATAATCCGTAGATAATTCGGTTTGGCTCAAGCACAAGGTATTAGTAAAAGAACTACAATCAAGACATACAAATGGCTATCAGACACATGAAAAAATGTTCATCATCACTAGCCATCAGGGAGATTCAAATTAAAACCACATTGAGATATCACCTTACACCAGTTAGAATGGCCAAAATTAACAAAACAGGAAACAACATGTGTTGGAGAGGATGTGGGGAAAGGGGAACCCTCTTACACTATTGGTGGGAATGCAAGTTGGTGTAGCCTCTTTGGAGAAGAGTGTGGAGATTCCTCAAGAAATTAAAAATAGAACTTCCCTATGACCCTGCAATTGCACTACTGGGTATTTACCCCAAAGATACAGATGTCGTGAAAAGAAGGGCCATCTCTACCCCAATGTTTATAGCAGCAATGGCCACAGTCGCCAAACTACGGAAAGAACCAAGATGCCCTTCAACAGACGAATGGATAAGGAAGATGTGGTCCATATACACTATGGAGTATTATGCCTCCATCAGAAAGGATGAATACCCAACTTTTGTAGCAACATGGACGGGACTGGAAGAGATTATGCTGAGTGAAATAAGTCAAGCAGAGAGAGTCAATTATCATATGGTTTCACTTATTTGTGGAGCATAACAAATATCATGGAGGACAAGTGGTGTTAGAGAGGAGAAGGGAGTTGGGATAAATTGGAAGGGGAGGTGAATCATGAGAGACTATGGACTCTGAAAAGCAATCTGAGGGGTTTGAAGTGGCGGGGGGGTGGGAGGTTGGGGTACCAGGTGGTGGGTATTATAGAGGGCACGGATAGCATGGAGCACTGGGTGTGGTGAAAAAATAATGAATATTGTTTTTCTGAAAATAAATAAATTGAAAAAAAATAAATTTAAAATAAAATAAAATAAATTGTAAAAACAAACAAACAAAAAAGAACTACAGAAGACTTTTTGGAAGGCAGGGAGTATTAGGATCAGAATATGGCAAGGCCCTGAATAGCAAAGGACTTGGAATTTAATTTAAACAGAAAATAGGGAACCACTGAAGGCTTCTGATTAGAAGACTGATGTGAGCATCGAATTGTGCCTGCTGGAGATCATTTCTTCTGGGCATGTGTTGGATGGATTGTGACTATATTCTGTCTTAAAATCATTTTGTCTCCTGAACTTGTCATCAAAATAATTGTTTAATTCCTAGCTTTGTGTCATCTATAATCTTGATCAGCATGCCACCTATGTCCTCATCCAACTCATTAATAAAAGTAATTAATAATTCCGCATTAATCCATTGTCAGTGGAAAACAACTGGATATTTCATTGCAGATTCAGGGCACAGTAACTTCAGCTCCAATACTCAGCTATGCTAAAGCACTCTACCTCCTAAATTGCTTTCGGCTATAAAAACAAAACAAAACAAAACTCACACCTCTAGATTTTCCCAATTTGCCTATTTATAAGCTGTTGAATTCCTAGGGCAACACTTAGAAGACATTCTAATTAGTGTGATTGAGGGCCTTAATTGATATTCCCCTGAGTAAACTGGATTATGTCAGAGGCAGCAAGAAGTCAGGTCATCAAGGTAAAGCCAATCTAAAGATAACCTGTGTGCAAACACAAATCCAGGGTCAGTCCTGTCCTGCGATGAATTAGAATGAAGGAGACTGAGAAGGAAATGTGATTGTGCAGGCTGGTTTTGACAGACTAAAGGTACCAAGGTTAGTGGGAGGAGGTTGGCTGGTTCATTTAACATCGTCTTGAATTCTCCCTCAGAATTTTATTATTGTGACTAGTCATACATTTTTCGTTCTTGTTTCTTGGGGAGAGAGAGTGCTGGATATTTTCAGAGATGGAGAAGCTGTCAGAAAGCAAAGGAACCTGCTAATAACACACGGTTTCTCATGGTCTGAATTACAACCTAGCTTTAGATTATTGCCATGGTGTTTAAAAGATTCTGCCCTTGCTTCAGATGATTGCAACTTACAAAAGTAAATTCCCAGTCGGCCTTTTCCACGCTACCCATTATACCTACTATATAATCATTTTCATAGTCCGCTCTTAGATCTGAGTACTTCTCTCATATTTAGTTTCATTGTTTCCTGATATATCAACTCAGATGTCTATACTACCTGGCAAAGAGTTTCAAATATACACTCATTTCTATGAAATCCACAATAATATTAATGATGACTGTTAATGTGTGGTCACCACTTTAACAGTAACTCCTGGTTATGAATAATTCCGTTGCCTGCATTCTCTAGGTTTAATAAGCTTCAGGATCTCCTTACCTCTGCATCAGCTCTGACCAGTGGTTCTCTCACCCAGTCCACAGGTGACAGGCTGAAACTAGGTCTGCTGCCCCAAGGCTGGAATTACCTATGAATCACATTTGCCTTCCTTCTGCACATTTCTCCAGGCCACAGGGCTGGATCTCTCCCTGTTTCCTGATTCCACACATAGCCCATACCCCGATCCCAGTCACTCTCTGAAGCCCACCAACCTAGCTGAGGCTTTGAACTTTAACCTGGTGCTTTTCAGCACTCTTACAAAAGCCTGAATTTGTCCCCTGAAATTTGTAAGTTTTTTCCAAGCTGGATAAGCCTCCTGTTACCACAATGCTCTTATCATCTGCTTCATTCCTGGTGGACAGATGTCCTTTGCTCTGATCTGTCCACTGAAAACCTGGTCATTAACACCAAACCACACACCCTAGATGGTCATCTCCATGCCCTGCAGCCAAATTCCCTTCTTGAGCCCTGACTCATACAGGTCCTAACTTACTGATAAAGTCAGTAACTGTATCTAACTTACTTCTCTAACTTATTAATAAAGTTTGAGCAGATCTTGTATGTATGCTCACCTAAGATGACAAACAAGCTTCTAAAGGGCATAGGATAAGTTATTAATCATCTTATTTTACAGAAAAGGAGAGATGGCATTTATTAAGAAACCATAAGTGACTCTTAATCTCACAAAACAAACTGAGGGTTGCTGGGGGGAGGGGGTTTGGGAGAAGGGGGTGGGATTATGGACATTGGGGAGGGTATGTGTTTTGGTGAGTGCTGTGAAGTGTGTAAACCTGGTGATTCACAGACCTGTACCCCTGGGGATAAAAATATATGTTTATAAAAAATAAAAAATTATATTAAAAAAAAAAAAAAAAAAAGAAATCAAAGTTATTTTCACCATCAATCTTTTATCCAGTGTTTGAACCATAAATTGACCCTTGTAAAGAATACTTCAGAAAAGAATATTTATCAGTAATCAATAGTGTCAGCAAAGTGACATGGAAGACTCTAATTCTGATTAAAATAATAATCATAAGCATAATCCACTCTTTTTCTCTCAATGAATGCAGCAATAAACCTGGGTAGAATGGATAAAACAATTATATGAGGACTCCAAAATTAAATAATAGAATATTATTTTCAAGTATATATAGGACATTCAGCAAGATCAGCTATGTCATGTACCGTAAATCAAACCTTAAACAAGTTTAAAATAATTGAACATATATTCTCTAACCATAGAATTAAACTAGAAATAAATAAAAGAAGAATAGCAGGATAATATTCAAACACTTAGAAATTAAGGAATTTACAGCTGACCCTTGAACAAGACAGGATTAGGGGTGTCAACCATTCACACAATTAAAATCCATGCATAACTTTTAGTTTCCCCAAAACTTAACTACTAAGAGCTTACGTTTAACTGGAAGCCTTACCAATAACATAAAAAGTCAATTAATGTATATTTTGTATATGTATTATATAGTATATTCTTACAATAAAGTAAGCTAGAGAAAAGAAAATGTTATTGAGGGGCGCCTGGGTGGCTCAGTGGGTTAAGCCGCTGCCTTCGGCTCAGGTCATGATCTCAGGGTCCTGGGATCGAGTCCCACATTGGGCTCTCTGCTCAGCAGGAGCCTGCTTCCTCCTCTCTCTGCCTGCCTCTGCCTACTTGTGATCTCTGTCTGTCAAATAAATAAATAAAAAATCTTTAAAAAAAAGAAAAAGAAAAAGAAAATGTTATTGAGAAAGTCATAAAGAAGAGAAAATACATTTACATTACTGTAGAACATTTATTGAAAAAAAATTTGTGTATAAGTGTATCTGCACAATTCAAACCTAGGTTGTTCAAGGACCAATTGTGTGTCTAAATAAGTGATGGGTTAAAACAGACAACTATTAGAAAATATTTTAAACTGAACAAAAATGAAAATACAACATACCAAAATGTGTGGGATGCAGTTAAAATAGTGCTTAGAGGATAATTTGTAGTATTAGAAGGTTTATATTAGAAAAGAAAAATTTCAAGTCAATAATCTAATCTTCTACCTTAAGAACCTAGAATAAGAAAAGAATAAAACAAGCAAGCAAAAAGAAAAGAATAGAGATCAAAAATTTTAAAAGAGAAAAAACAAAGAAGTTAAAAGTTAGTTCTTTGAAAACAACAACAAAAATTGTTAAAACTCTAGTCAGGTGAACCAAGAAGGGGAAAAAAGATACATATCACTAATATCAGAAATGAAAGAGGGTACATCACTACTGATTGTATGGGCAAGTAGAGAATACTAAATTTAGAATACTAAATTTAGTAGAGAATACTAAATTATCTGGGCACATAAACTAAATTTAGAATACTAGAATACTAGAATACTAAATTTAGAATACTAAATTTAGTAGAGAATACTAAATTATCTGGGCACATAAACTACACAATTTAAATGAAATGTACCAATATCTCAAAACCCACAAGCTATCAAAGCTCATCCAAAATGAAAAGAACAATCTTATTGGCGTATAATTATTTTCAAAGATTAAATTTGAAGCTAGAAATCTTACAAAAAAGAAATTCCCAAGCTCCAGATGATCTCACTGGTGAATTCTATCGAACATTTAAAAAATAAATAACATCAATTCTATATAATCTCTTTCATAAAATTAAAGACTAAACAGCTACCAATTCATTCTATGATACACAATATCACTTTGATTCTAAACTCTGACATAGATAGCATAAGAAAATAACTGTATAGATATCCCAAAATCAAATAGAATTTATCCCTGATATGCAAGTCTGGATTCAGTATTTGAAATATCTAAAGAAACCAAAACCACATGATTATGTCAATTGATCCAAGAACATTTGACAAAATTCAGTATCCATTTATGATGTAAGCCTTAGCAAACTAAGAGTAGAAGGGAACCTCCTCAAGGCAATAAAGAGTATCTTCAAAAAACCTACATCTAATATCACATCTAATGTTGAAAACTGAATACTTTTCCACTCAGCTTCGGAGCAAAGCAAGGACATTCATTTATATTATTATTCAACATCATACTGGAAGTCTAAACTAATACAATAAGGCTATTCACAGATGATGCAATTTCCAACATAGAAAATCCCCAAGAATCTATCACAAAAAAAGAACTAAATAAGTCAAGTCACAGAGTACATAGTCAACACAGAAAAATTAAATATATTACTATATACTAGCAATAACAATGGAAAAACTTTTTAAAATACTCATCACAGTAAGTAAAAAAAGAAATGCTGGGTAAGAGTCTAACCAACATGAGGAAGGTCTGTATGCCGAAATATATAAAATGTTGGTAAAATAAATTAAAAATAACCTAAATAAATAGAAATATGTGGTTGGCAAAATGGCCCCATGCCCTAAATTCCTGCAACTTGTTTTGTTACCTACTTAGCTAGAGAACTATGCAAATATAATTAAAGGTATGGACCTCAAAATATGAAAATTATACTGGATTATCCACATGGGCTCAATCTGATCACATCAACCCCAAGAAGCAAAGAAGTTTCTCTGGTTAGAGTGAGAGAGATACAACGGATAGATAAAGAAATGTGAAGTAAGAAAAGAACCCCAAAGTCTTTTGATGTTAAAGATAAATGTAGCAACCTGTCAAGGAATGCCTGTGATATTCCAGAGCTGAAAGATACCTTCAGCTGACAGCCTGATAGCCAGTAAGACAAAAGGTACCTATGGCCTACAACATAGGGAATAAAATGCTCCCAGTAACCTGAGGATGTGGTGAAAGAGGAAACCTCTTACATTTACACTGTCAGCGGGAATACAAACTGGTGCAGCCACTGCAAAAAATAGTATTGAGGTTCCTCAAGAAGTTAAAAATTGAACTATCTTACTGTCCTGCAGTCTCACTACAAGGTATTTACCAAAAAATATAAAAATACTATTAAAAAAATGCTATTCAAAGGGCTATATGCACCCCAATGTTTCCAGCAGCATTATTTACAATAGCTAAATTATGGAAATAGCACAAGTGTCCATAGATTGATGAAGGAGATGGATGGATAAAGAAGATGTGGGATATTACATATGTGTGTGTATGTATGTGTGTGTGTGTGTATAATTATATATATAATTTAGCCATAAAAAGAATGAAATCTGGCCATTTGCAATGACATGGATGGAGCTAGATAGTATTACGTTGAGTGAAATAATTCAGTCAGAGAAAGGCAAATATACTATATGATTTCACTAATATGTGGAGTTTAAGAAACAAAGTAAATGGGCAAAGGGAAGAAAAAGAGAGAGAGAAACTAAGAAATGGACTCAACTATAGAGAACAAACTGGTGGTTACCAAAAGGGAGGTGGGTAGAGAAATGGGTTAAGTAGGTTATGGGGATTAAGGCGCACACTTGCCATGAGCACTGGGTGTTGTATGGAATTGTTGAATCACTAGATTGTACACCTGCAACTAATATTACACTGTATGTTAACTAACTGGAATTTAAATAAAAACTTCAAAAAAAAAACAAAAAACAAAAAACTTCTGCCCAACTTTGGAACTGTATTCTTCCCCAGAGCCTCCAGAAAGGAACACGGCCTTGCAGACACTTTAATTTTAACTTTGTAAGACTCAGGCAGAGAACATTTTATCTGAACTTCTGCCTCACAGAAACTGTGATATAATAAATGAATGTTGTTTTAAGTCACTAAGTTTTTGGCTATTTATTAGAGTGGTAACTGAAAATAATGCAGAAGGCATACCATATTCATAGACTGAAAGACTCCACATAGAAAAGATGTCAATTCTCTCCCCAAATTATTGACAGACTTAGTAAAATTCCAAGAAAAAATCTTAGCAAGATTTATTTATAGATATAGACGAGCTGATTTTAAAACTTATATGGAAAGAGAAACACCTTCAATATTGAAGAACATTTTGAAAAGGAATAATAAAACTGTAGGAATTGTACTATAAACAACCCAACTTTTTTTTTAAATTGAATTATAGTTGACAGAATATTATATTAGTTTCAGGTATACAACATGATGATGTGACAATTATATATACTACCAGTTGTTTGCCATGCTAAGTGTCGTTACCATCTGACACCATACAAAGTTACTAAAATACTGACTATATTCCTTATACTGTACTTTTCAGCCCTGTGACTTATTTACTTTATAACTGGAAGTTTGTGCCTCTTAATCACCTTCATCTATTTCACTCACTCCCCCATTCCCTCTTGTAACCGCTAGTTTGTTCTCTGTATTTATAAATCTATTTCTGTTTTTTGTTTGTATTTTAGATTCCAAATATAAGTGAACTCGGATGGTACCCGCCTTTTTTTGTCTGACTTACATCACTTAGCATAATATCTCTTCCATCCATCCATGTTGTCATGAATGGTAAAATTTCATTCTGTCTATGGGTGTGCATACAAACTCCACCTCTTCTTTACCTATCTAAAGAACCCAATTTTAAAATGTCAAAAGTCTTTTTTTTTTTTCAAGATTTTTTATTTATTTATTTGACGCAGAGAGAGAGCACAGGAGGGGGAGTGGCAGGCAGAGGGGGAGAAAGAGAAGCAGGCTCCCTGCTGAGCAAAGAGCCTGACATGGGGCTAGACCCCAGGACTCTGGGACCATGACCTGAGATGAAGTCAGATCCCTAACTGACTGAGCCACCCAGGCACCCCTAAAATGTCAAAAGTCTTAAAGAGACATTTTACGGAAAAGGATATTTAGAAGGTAAATTAACACAGGAAAGGATGTTTAGCATCATTAGCCATAGGGGAAATGAAAATCTAAAAACAAAATTAGATATCACTACACACTTTTCAGAATCACTAAAGTAAGAAATACCAGCAATGCTGAATGCTGAAGATAATTCAGAGCTGCTGAAACCATCCTGCTGGGACTATAAAATGGCATAGCCTCTGGAAAACAACCTGGCAGCTTCTTATAAAGTTAAACATACACTTGCCATAGGATCCCACTCCTGGGTATTCACCCAGGAGAACTGGAAACTTACGTTCACACAAAAACCTGTACATGAATGTTTACTGCAACTCTGTTATTAATTGTCAAAAACTAGAAACAACGCCAATGTCCTTCAACAGGCAAATGGATAAACTCTTATACATCTGAAAAACAGACTACTTTTCAGTCAAACAAAACAATAAGCTGTCCATAACAACAACTTGGAAGAATCTCAAAGGCATTATGTTAAGGGAAAAACGCCAGTCTCAATGGATTACCAACAGTCTAATTCCATTTAAAGACATTCCTGGGGTGCCTGGGTGGCTCAGTGGGTTGAGCCTCTGCCTTTGGCTCAGGTAGTGATCCTAGAGTCTTGGGATCAAGTCCCATGTGGGGTTCTCTGCTCAGCAAGGAGCCTGACTCACCCTCTCTCTCTGCTTGCCTCTCTGCCTACTCATGAACTCTGTCAAATAAATAAATAAAATCTTCAAAAAAATATTAAAAAATTAAAATAAAAGACATTCCCAAAAAGACAAAACTAGAATGAGAGAGAACAGATCAGGGGTTAGAGGTAGTGAGTGGGCAGGTGTTAACTCTGAAGTCATAGCACAAAAGCATCCTTTGGGGGATAGTAGAGTTCCATACCTTGATGGGGTCAGTGATTAAATGAGTCTATACATGAGTTATTATTCATAGAGCTGTGCTTTAAAAAAAAAAAAAAAAAAGTCAATTTTATTGTATGTTAATTAAAAAAATTTTTAAGTGGCATGAGTCTTCCTTTTTAAAAGCTCCACAAATGATTTGTGAACCCTTTCAGACAGTTTAAATAAATGAAAGCTGTTTTAACCTAAATATGGTTTCTATTTTCAACATTTACTTTGAAAATAACACTGTCCTGTTGTTAAGTACTGAATGTTCCAGAAAAGTCCAGGAGTAGAGGCACACAGAAAGATCAATGAAATGTCCCAACTTTCAGCATATGAAGCCAGTGTTGCTAACCTTGATACAACAGCAAAGTCAAAGTTCGCTCCAGAAAACATTAGCACGCTCATCTTAGATACGGCCTTTCCCTTTGTTACTAAATAGCTTCAAAGTGTTTGGAACTCTGAGAGGACATATATAATATACCACCTGCCATCTTTAGAAGCTTGGAATAGATTGGGAACAGATTGATTTCCTTTTGTTCTTAAATATTTTGAATAGCAACATGTTCTGTGGGGTGAGGGAAGAAATAGGATCAAGTTTCATCCTTCAGAAGAGAGAACTATAACTAGGTTTTCAGTGAGATGAAGGTGAAAGAAATCTTAAGAAGCATTACACTTGGAGTTCATGTTTGCCCGTTTGATCTTGAACAGCCTGAGAGAGGAGGGAAAGATTCACAACCACCCCTTAAGAGTTATAAACTGGTTACTGCCTTGATGACATGCTAGGTGTTCAACTGGTTACTGCCTTGATGACTAATTTAAGACTGACATGCTAGCTGTTCATGGATACTTCCTAATTGGGACAAGGAAAGTATTCCATTGTACCCTTTTCCTAGAGGGTGGACAATTTGATGCTTAAGTATTCTGTACTTAGAGAGACTGAGGTATGAATTCTGTATGGTGGGAGTGACAGAAACTTGGTAATTAGCACCATCCAGGCATATAAGAAAGCTCTTAGCAAATGCCCTTATTAAATATTACTAGCTCTTATTAAATCAGATTACAAATGTGAAAAACTTGAGAAGCTGTAGACCAATAGGCCAATGTGAGCTACCATTAATATTATTTACAAAGAAGAGCCCAACTTATTTGGTTCAAGTTGACCATTGACAATTGGGCAAAATTTGCCATGTCCTACCTTTGCATGTACCAGGTCCAAATTTAGTGCCCTATTCTCTAGATATTTCAGAGAAGATAATCTTCTGACTGAAAGCAGTTTTAAATCCAGCCTCTGTAACTTAAGGAAAAGCCAAGATTATTATGATACCCTCTACAATTAAATTTGAAGTTGAGAAATTATGGTCCAGGAGGTTTTCCTTCTCTACTCTTACAATATCCCATTTTTTTTCAATGAAAGTAAAAGCCTCTACCATGACTATCTCATGAGGTGGTCGCAGAGGACAAATGATGCAACAGACAGACAGAGGTTTTGTAATTAGATGGGGTTATACTCATTTAATGAGTTGTTGGTTTTTGTTATATGTTGGTGCTATATGTTGATTTTTGTTATGAAATTACAGCTATTAATTATTATTTAATTCAAATCAGAACATCGATTGTCTTGAGCATACTGACAGAGAGAGGCGAGAATAAGTCTTCCAAGATCTGATAATATCCTATTTTGTAGTTAGGTGATGGCTACATGATGATGAGTTTGTAACAATTCACCAATCTGTACACTTAGTATTTATTTATGTATTTTACTGTTAATATGTAATGCTTCTTAAAAATATTATAGAAAAATTTTGCTTGACTGAAGTTAAAGTGTGGTTTAATAACAGGGAGAGAGGGGCAGCTGGGTGGCAGAGTCGGCTAAGCATCTGACTCTTGGTTTCAGCTTATGTAATGATCTCAAGTTATGACGTAAGGTCAGCACAGGGTTGTGACCTTAAGGTTGTGAGATCAAGCCCCACGTTGGGCTCTGTGCTCAGCTCAGAGTCTGCTCATAGTCTCAAGATTCTCTCTGCCCCCAACCCCGCTCTCTCTTTCAAATAAATAAATAAATCTTTAATAAATAAATAAAACAGGGAGAGTTTAGAGAAAAGTACAGAGTGGCACTATAAACTTTTAAATCAAGAAAGTAGCTTAAAATCCAACACAGAATATGATGGAGAATCATTTCAGGGTGTTTTAAGGTTGGAGGGCAGGAATATTTATGAGGAATATACTTAAGATTCTTCCAATTCACTCAACAAATATTTATCAAGCTCTGGACACAGTCCGAAGTCAGATGAGGGAAGGAAAACGCCCCTGTCCTCCTGGAGCTTACAGTCCTGAAACACAGAAACACCCAGAACCTAGAGGACAGTGCTATACCAGACACATTTCACAGCAGATGAGAAGGAGGAACCATCTCCTGGGGAAATATGATGCCATTTGAACTTTAAGTAGGGAATTAGGTGAAATCATAAGCATCACAGACACAAAACAGTCATATCACCTTATAGGCTCAGATCCAGTAACCTCCAGGTTAGGGAATTCATCACCTTTCCCAGCACAGAACAGCTTCTTTGCCATCTCAGGTTTTCAACCCTTAATTTTATATAAGAACACTGCCACCAATAACCTGTAATTTAAAGGGATGGTCTGGAGATCAGGATGCTGCCTGAGAGAAAGACAGAAAGAGAGAAAGACAACATCTACACACTGTTAGAGAAGCCACAGGTAACAAAACTGTGGCCAAGTTTCCATTGATTTCTCCATAAAGACTATACGCTCTAGCTTCTGCATCTACAGAATCAAATTTTGTTCAGATAAAGATTTACTGAGCTCCTATTTCATAGACTTTAATAGAAACTGTGTGGCATAGAGAAACAAACATACAGTTCTTATAATCATGGATCTCAGTTTGGGAGCAAAGTCCAGATTTATAAGCACTAAATAAAAAGAGAAAAATAGAGACAAGAACAGGTATACGGTCATGTGTAACACAATCACACCAAAGTACATGAGGAAAACTACCAAACTATCACATCCCATAGTGAGCCTTCTTCCAAAGGACCATGGGGCCAAATGATTTTGAAAAGTGACATGTCACAAAGCTCTTTCTTAGAGATTCACATATATATTAGCATTTAAAAGGCTCTGATCATCTGTCAAATAAATATTTTGGTTTACTTGTTTCAATGCAGCATTAACCAAAGTTATTTAACCATGAACCCCTTTTTTATGTGTTACATCTCTTAGGGTTCCATTGGAAATACCTCTATAGATAGTAAAAAAATCTAATCAGGTAAGGGAGAGCCCAAACCCTAATTCCCAGATCAATCCTCAATCCATCAGATCCAGATGGTTCTTAAAGTTGCCCTATTTGGGACTAAATTGGTCACAAGGGAAAGGAAGGGAATCCAAACTTTCCCACAGCTGCTTCTTCACTCTACAGACTTTCCTGGTAATCTCTCATCATGTCGCTGTCTAAAAGTTAACTACACCTTTCTAAAAACTCTAAACAGGTATCTGTACTTCTTGTAGAGCCCTGAGAAATTTCTATCCCAATCTGTTTTATTTAGGTTTTTCTTTTCATCTCTCATTTGGACCAGGACTCCAAGTCTATGTTCACAGTCCAATGCTGTTACAAAATAAACATGTATATATGCATAGGGCAACTTCTGGGAAGCAGAAAGAACATCCCCCTAGGACACAAGCAACCTCTGTTCAAGTTTGCTGTTGGTCACTCTTTAATTGTGTGCCCCTTGGATAATTTACTGTGGACTCTGGTATTTTTTTTTTTTTTAAGATTTTATTTATTTATTTGACAGAGACAGATCATGAGTAGGCAGAGAGGCAGGCAGAGAGAGAGGAGGAAGCAGGCTCCCTGCTGAGCAGAAATCCCAGGACCCTGAGATCATGACCTGAGCCAAAGGCAGAGGCTTTAACCCCTGAGCCACCCAGGCGCCCCTGGACTCTGGTATTCTTATCGATAAGATAGGATTATAAATATTTACTTCATAGGCTGCTGTAAGGATCAAACTAGATACTATTTATGGAAAAGCTTTATAAGAGGGACATGTGATGCAAATAGGAGATGCTGATGCTTTTATTTTACACTGTATTCACATGCAAACTCCATTCATCAGGGAGGCTCAAGGCTACCCAGAGGAAGTGTACTCCTCCAAGAGTGGGTCTAGACAGATGTCACTGTGAGTCTTGTGGCTCTCCTCAAGACCCATTGCCTAAAAAGTGAAACTTGCCTTCAGAAATTAGACTTGAATGGGTCTCAACCACCCTTGGTCTTAAAAACACAGTTAGCTGTCCTTTCACAAGAGGACATCTCCGTGTCATCTCTGCTTCTGTCAGAAAAAAAAAATGACTGGCTGGCCATCATCAATCAAACCAGAGCTTTGTCTGCTCTGATGTTCAGGAAACTGGAAGCTTCAGTATCTTCAGCAACTCAAACAGACCCTGTAGCACCTAGGGACTCCTCATTGTCAATTACGCAGAGAAATAAGAGGGGTGGGTCCTAGTCTTGACTTTTGCATTAATGAGCTTTGTGACTTTGCCACTGAACTTTATTCTCCAGGTAACTCAGTTTCCACAATTAGTTTTACTAAGAAGAGTTAAAATCATAAGTTAATTTAGAGCTTTCACAGAAGACTTACCATGTACCAGGCTGATACTGCTAATTGTGAGAAAGCATGGGGCCTTCAAGACAGCCTCTGCTTTCAGCCATTTTGTCTACTGGAGAACACAGGCCATTAGGCATCCTCTCCATCCCTACCCCTAGTCTTGATGCTGAAATGCAGGGATAATATTCCAAGTCTTTCTGGAAACCCACATAAGCCAAAATTAGAGTCTTAAAGAAAATATCATCTCTCTGGATCTAAAGTGTTAAAGAAAATCCCCTCATGAACTAACACTGTGTGAGTCTGTGTGAGTCTGTGTCCCTGTTGAGAAAATTCTATGGCTTCTTTCACGGATTTTTGGACACCAGGATCATCCTAACAGATGGCAATGTGCACCCACAAGTCCCATAGTCTGGGATGTGACCTCAGTCCACCAGATCACTCTGGATGGAGGGAAGGGGTGGGGGGCTCAGGCCACAGTTCTTACCATATGCATTTGACATTTGGTGACTTTATTGCAAAGAAAGTAGGACTGTGCAATTCGCCTTTCATCAGAATGAAAATGAGCTGGAATTTTATAGTGCTATTACCTACCGATCCATAAACCACTAAAAACTCAAGTAACCCTATTTTCAACAGATATGCTACTTAGGAAAAAAAAAAAAAAAAACAACAGTGTCCTCACAGAGAGGTGCTCAAGCAGGGCTTAATATGAGGTTTTAAAACACTTTGACAAGAAAATTGAATAGGAGATCAGAACATACACACACACACACACACACACACTATATATATATATATATATATATATACACACACACATATATATATGGAATACAAATGGGGATTTTGTGGCTGCACCATTAGTTTTTCCAATGCAAAACTAATAAATGATAACTGAGCACCTACTAGGCTACACTAAATGCTAAAGTATGAAACAGATTTGAACATCCAGAAATTCACAACCAAATAGGGATCTCTCACATGAATGGTGCTAATTACAAAACTGTAGGTAAGTCTGTTTTTTTAGTTAAATGTTACAATCCCTGGTTCTGACTCTTAGTACTGGTAGAATATTGGTAGGCCACTTAATCCATCTGTGCCTTAGTTTCTTCAACTGTAAAATGGGGGAGAATAACAGTATATACTTCATGTGTTTTATGATAGAATTAGATGAGTTAACATATACAAAATGCCCAAAAGAATATTTGCTATTATTATCTCCTTAACTGGTACAAAGCAGTTTAGCTGTGTTTGCTCATGCTATTATTAAGTATACAAATCAATCCAACCAACATGCTCTGAAGATGGAATTTCCTGCATTTTAATTTTGGGGGGAGGGGCAAATGGGATTGGGCATGGTGAGAAATTCCTTGAATAACACTGAATAACACTGAATTATAGCTGGACTCTGCAGACAGATAACACTCTGAAATGTAGCCATGCATAGGAAGAAAGGCATTTAGGGCAAAATCAAAATAAAATGAGTCTCACTTTTTGCCACTGAGCAGAGAACATGAAGGAAAACTTGTTGAAAAATTCTAATTAAATAAATATTATGAAGTCCCTAAAACCATAGACTAAGAACAACTATTAGAAATAGAAACTTTGGGGTACCTGGGTGGCTCAGTCATTAAGCATCTCCCAGGGTCCTGGGATCGAGCCCTGCATCGGGCTCCCTGCTTGGCAGGAAGCCTGCTTTCCCTCTCCCACTACCCCTGCTCTTGTTCCTATTCTCGCTGTATCTCTCTCTGTTAATAAATAAATAAAATCTTTTTTAAAAAATTTAAGAAATACAAACTTTATTCTGCACATCATTTCAAGGGCTTACACTCCTTGGAGCTGCTAATCATACCAATGCATGGTTAGCACATTCTACCCTAGGTAGCAGTACGGGTGATTACAAGAGTTACTAGGACATTACCCAAGCAATGGAGCCATAAACTCTCGTTCAATTATGCCAACACTGCCAGTTCAACAATGGAAGGTGTTCTCATTAGCACACATGCACACATAAATATTGTTAAAACACTTTGCCATCCACAAAGCTTACATATTTATATATAGAGAGAGAGAGATTCGCTTAAACCTCTGAAGACTGCCAGGAGTTTGATAATTAACGTAAACCCCATTTTACAGAAAAAGCTTTGCCATTCATAAAGCTTACATATTGATATATATAGAGAGAGATTCACTTAAACCTCTGAAGACTGCCAGGAGTTTGATAATTAATATAAAGCCCATTTTACAGAAAAAGTAGTGATTTCCCTAGAGGTCCACAGATAATAAATGGTGACACCAATGTTCAAACTCAGATACCTTGACCCCAAATCTCATGATCTTTCTACTATACGCTCCCTCTCTTGCTGCCATTATTTTAAATGTTTGTGTCAGAGACATGGGGCCAGAAATACTATTTCTACTGGGGTCTCAATGTCTATCTTCTGCTTAGCAAACAATCTCAGCATTTGTCATGTCCTAAAGGAAATCCCATGTTGCTTCTTGCTATTGATCTGTAGCTGTCTCCAACAAAAGGACCTGAATGCCTGCTGTGGCCCTGGGAATTTTAAATAAGAAGTCAATGAGAGATGCTGGTAAATGGTTCTGTAATTGTCTAGGGGCGGATAAAACCTTGGTGGAATAATAATCATATCAATATGCGGGCTACATGAATGATCCTGCAGTGAATTACAACAGGGTACTTCAACTCCAAAGCCTAGGGGGGCACATCTGCATAATTAATCTCACTCTGCAATAACCCCGCAGGGTCAGCAAGATTGGCATTCTGCAGCAGAAATTAATGTCCTATTATTTCAGTCCCCTTCGGTGTTTCTTCAGATTCAGGAAAATAGTATCAGATGTAGAAGCTCTGTTGACACAGACAAGTTACAAAAAAATCCTCACTTAAATCCTAGTAGGTAGGGAATGAATTCAATACATAGTTCTAATACACCTACCAAATCCAAGGCTCTTGATATTTTTGTTTTATTCTAGGATCCACCGAAACCCTCCAAAGGCTACATATTGATCCATATTGTCCAGCTAGGGCTTCTAGAGAATGATTTCAATAAATCACATTTTGGTACTGTGTCCTCATTTTAGAAAAATATTAGGTGATTAATATTAGATGAAAAATTAGGTTACAAAGTTATCTTTTTTTTTTTTTTTTTTTTACAGGCCTTCTCAGAGCCTCAAAGCACACTGAACTGAATTACTTAGGAATCATTTACCATGCTCTTCTAACTTAAGTAACTTTTTAAAAATTTTTGTTTAAGGAGCATCTGGGTGGTTCAATCAGTTAAGCATCCGCCTTTAGCTGAGGTCATGATCTCCGAGGCTCCTAGGATCAAGCCCCACATCAGGATCCGCATTCAGTGGGGAGCCTGCTTCTCCCTCTCTGCCTGACTGCAGCTCCCCCTGCTTGGGCTCACTCTCTCTCTCTCTCTCTCTGTATCAAATAAATAAATAAGATCTTTAAATTTTTTGTTTGTTTGTTTTAAATACCTCCAATACTAGGATAGGATTCTTGGCACAGTTTAGAAATGCAGACTGAAGTTCCTTCAAAAAAAAAGGGGGGGGGTCTTCTGTATAAGGCACCCGGCAATAGACCAAGCTTTGAGAATTTCCCATAAATTCTCGCATAGGACATATTATTAAAAACTCCTCATGAGGCATGGGTCATGAATTCTTAATTGGGGAAAAAAGTGGGAAATTCAAATCAATTTTCTAATTTACTAAGACATCCCCATGGCAATTTGATGGAGAAGCAATAGCATAATGACTAGCTAAAATGAGACATAAGGCATGCTGGTGAATGTAAGTATGCCAATGCTATGCTCGGCCAGTATAGCTAATTGGAGTTGATTATGATTTCACTTCTTCTAGCATTCTGGGTGCTTAAAGACCGTTGTCAAATCAGAACATAAGACACCACGGATAAAGAGTCAGAAAACAGAGCAGAGCTCTTATTTCGCCAATTAGAAAAGGAGTAAACACATAAAGAGACCTGGCAAATAACCCTTTCACCTCTGTAACCTTCATACATGCTAGAAGAATTAAAAGTGTTATTATTTTTGATTGGTCTGCCTTTCACTGAAAAAGAGAAAGATGAGAAAAATATGTATGTTCATTAGGCTGACCTAAAAACTGGTAGGTTTTTTTGTTTGTTTTTATTTTTTGTTGTTGTTTTTTGCAGGTAAATACTTCTTTCTGTCCACTGATACTTGAAAATCAGATCAAAATCTTGTTCTCCAAAGCCAAAAAAAGCCATGCTTACCACCACATCACAGACAAGAAGGCAGTAGAAGCCTTGGGTGAGTTTTGAGTGCCATTGAGGATACTGCTCCCGGCGACTGATGACAAGAACTAAATCAATTTTCCCACACAGCACAGCTAAATTCTATTTCCCTAATGTCCTTCAGAGGATATTGTGGATCCTCTAGGATCTGGTTCCACAACTTCTCACCCAGCCCTCTTTCAAAACTCTCCTCACAGAATCCAGACTCAGGCCACAGGCTCATACGGATGGTGCTACAAATCACCGTCGTGCCTCCCATACTTTTCAATCATCCCTTCTGTCCAGAGTGACCTGCATTCCCCTCTTCACATGCACAAACCCTACCCATCCTTTGCGACCTATTTGCAAAAGCATTTCCTTCATGATATGTCCCTGCCTCTCTTAGCCTGATTCAATTTATCCTTTCTCCCTACAACTTTGCCTCATGGTTCCAGTAATGTAATTTTCTACTTTGTAGGACCATTAAGCCTGTGTGTTTTCCCTCTTGAGATCCTTGCGATCTCAAGATCTACCAGATCTTGAGGGAGACAGAGGTCTACCTCTGAACACTGCTTGTCTCCCAGGGCCTAGCATGAAGTCAGGGCACACAGAATGTGCTCCGTGCCTTGGGTCTGAATGACTATGGTCTTCAGAATACCGTGATTCTACAGGCTGTTTCTCAGTCTAGGAAAATATCGTTCCTCTCTCACTTGTTTTCTACACCTCTGGTCTCTCAACACTGATTTCTTTCTCCAGATCATCTTTAGGGAGGTGTTTTCTCACTAAAATCTGTCAGACAATCTACAAGAATGGCCTGGGACTGCCATCTGCTTTGCCCGTGGAGGACTTGGTTATGCCTTCCACTACAAACATTTGCATTTATCCTATGCAGGGAGACACTGAACAACTGACACCCCCGCGAGCTCCCACCCAAATGTCCACACAGGAAACTAGCCCCAAAATATTACGTCATTTGGATTCGCAATATTTGATTCAACATTATTGCAGCTCATTACTTTTTTTGGCCAGGGTGAAATCCCCTGAGCCTGGTGCTGCTAGGCAAAAATAAATTCCCTTCTTCCTAACTGTCCCTGCTCCTGGGGATGACCGTATTTCTAACTGCCATTTCTACCTCCTCAGAACCGCTGAGGAAGCATCTGGATTCAATAGGAAGACCAATGAATGGGAGGAATGACAGACATTCTTTTGGCCCCTTCCTATCACTCCCCAAACCCCGAACACTGGAGTTTTTACCTGAAGCATGATTTGGGTCAGGGGAGAAGGGTGTGAGCAGGAACCAGAGGGAAACAGAGAGTGGAGAGGTAATAAGCCAAGCCAGGAAGATGTGGAGAGAGGAGAGACCCCTAGGCAACTTAACTCTGAGAACAATTATCTGTTCATTCAACCGCTATTTTGCAAACCCCTCCTTTATACCTCAACTGGAGTAAGTCATGGTTTCACCGCATGCATGGCACTACGTTTCAGGTCTTATTTTATTTGATATTCATGGCGCTTATTCAGAGAGAATTATAATTTTCCTGTTTTACAGATGAAGAGATTAGGTGCAAAAAGGTGAAGTGTCCTACTCAAGCTATCACGGCAATCAAATAGCAGAGTTGGTTTTAAATAAGGCTCTGATTGCCGCAGATTGCTGACCGATTCTCCTACATCATTCTCTCCAACACCCATGGCAGCCTAAGCTCCGTATATGAAGGAAGCGTTCAATGTGTAGCTTGCTGGGTTTCAAACAATAAAGATTCCCCAGAGCAAAGGTCGTGGAAAATGCCAGGCGACGTTGGTAAAATCCCTGAATTAGAAGCAAAAAATATTTCTCTCGAAAAGCATTTTTTATTACTTTGCAAGTAATGGAGTGGCACAAATGAAGTATCTCTGGGAACTGCACAGACTTCGATTATTTGTAATTAGTGCAACATCAATTGTGTAAATGGGGGTACCACATTCAAAGGTTTTAGAATCCTTTTTCCCAGTCAGTTTCCCAAGAAGACACCTTTGTGTTTCAAATCCTGGGCAAACAGAACTTTACTTACCACAATAAGCAGGATATTGAAATTTCACGGACAGTTTTTAATAGGTAAGTTAAAATGCTAATGATGGTGGTTGCCAGGGGCTGGAGGTGGAGGGTATAGGAAGTTAGTGCTTAAAGGGTACTGTTTCTGTTGAAACTTAGAATGATGAGAAAGTTCTGGAGATGGATGGTGGTAACAGTGAATGTACTTACCACCACAGAAATGTGCACTTAAAAATGGTTAAAATGGTAAATTGTACAAATACTTGACCACAAAAAATAAAAATCAAAAAAAAAAAGTTCAAGAGTTTTCAAATCAGATTCATCATGAAGGTATAGAATTTGTTATACAAAGCCAAACGCAAACTTCAGTTGAATCTCTGGTTGATCAAAAACTCAAGAAAAAAATGACTTTAATTCTGAACTGCATTAGTTAAACATCTTAAGATATAAAAACAAATACAATTTTTGTCTGCAAAAGCAAATGCAAATTTTTTAAAAAAGCTTAATTCTCCTTGAAAATAAGGGAAGAGATTCCCACCCCCAGCCACCCCCACCCCCGCTTTTTGTCAGAGCATTTACTTTAGAAAACTAGCAATTATTAGGTACTTTCCCCTCCCTTTATGTACATAAATCCTTTTGAAGACTAGGCAGGCATTTTGTGACACAAAAATGTCTTTCTCAAAGACCTGGGGGCCATCTCTTGGAAAGGTAAACTTCTAAGATAGAAGGGATACCTCTAGTTTCTGTTGGAGAACAGATACTTAACTTTGGTGGGGCGCCTTGCTCTAAATTGCAAAACTACTTCCCCTCAGATCCAGCAATCTCACTCCTGGGTATTTATCCAAAAGCAACTGAAATAAGGATCTCAAAGAGGTATCTTCACTCCCATACTCATTGCAGCACTATTCACAACAGTCAAGACATGGAGAAAACCTAAATGCCCAACCACAAATGAATGGATAAAGAAAATGTGATATATAAATACAAAATAATACCCACCACTCAGCCTTAAAAAGGAGGAAATTCTAGGGTCACAGAAAAGAAGGAAATAAGGGAAAAGGCGGATGAGCTTTGAGGACATCACGCTAACTGAAATAACCAATGACGGGAAGACAAATGCTACCTGATTCTATGTATAAGAAGAATATTCAACTTCGTAGAATCAGAGTGGAATGGTGGTTGCCAGGGGCTGCAGGGAGAGGTAAGTGTGAGCTACTAATGAACAGGCATAAGGTTTCAGCTAAGAAAGAAGAACGCTAGAGCATCCAACTCTTTTTTTATTTTATTTTTTTAAAGATTTTATTTATTTATTGGACAGAGAGACAGCGAGAGAGGGAGCACAAGCAGGAGGAGTGGGAGAGGGAGAAGCAGGCATCCTGCGAGCAGGGAGCCTGATGCAGGGCTCGATCCCAGGACACTGGGATCACGCCCCCAGCCAAAAGCAGAGGCTTAACAACTGAACCACCCTGGTACCGCCAAGAAAGATGAATTCTAGAGATCTGCTGGACAACATTGTACGTATAGTCAACAATAATGTGTTGTACACAACACAAACTGGTTAAGAGTGCAGATCTTAAGTATTCTTACCATAATAAAATAAGATTTTAAAAAATTAAAGACATGAGAGGTTTTTCATTTGGATAAAGCCAATTAACTAACAATTCCCAAGTAAAGGATGTCATTTGCTGAATACAAGTTGTGGTTTATCTTGAAAATGTGTATGCCAAGAGCTGCATGGCCATAGGAAAGGCCAAGATTTCTTTCTGAGTTTGCCATCTCTTAGTGGGTTGCCGGTGATATGCTTCATATTCTGGTTTAATGCTTACTTAGTCATAAGAGTGTTTTCATTTTCTCTTACGTTTGTGGAAAGGATTTCTGGGCTGAGAAATTTCATTCTTAATTATATTTCCCCAGCTATATATAAAACTACAACACCTCTTCTATAAAATCTGTAATTTTCACTAAAATCAATTTTAGTGGGGAAAAAAAACTAAAACACAGACACACATGAGAGAAAAGCCTAACTCTCGTTATTACAAACTGGCAGAAAAACCAAAAGAAAGAGGCCAATGAGCTTGAGGAAGAAAAGGAATAATAAATTTTAAAATACTGAGTATTGATCGTTATGAAAGCCACCGAGTGGTACATGCAGGACAGCAAGAAATTTCCCTACAGACAGGCTCATGAAAAAGTTTTGTGAAATTACTTCCAAAAAAAGAATTCTAAGCCTTCAGCAAAGACAAAAAATGGAATGGCAAAAGGGAAGAAAGGCAAAGAGAACTTGAGAAGGAGGGAGGAACAGAGGGAGAGAGTAAGAGAAAAAATACGGGTATGAATACAGTAATCAGAGTTCACAGAAACTCTGTCCTTCAGTTTCTGATGAACTTCCTTCCGTGTCTGCACATCTCCTGGATTTCTGGAAACAAAAACTCTGTGCAACTTTGTTACGTGGCTGTGAGTATTTATCCCTTTCTACCTTGTTCTATAGCTATTCCTATAGATGTCTCAATCTCTTCTATTTCATTGTGAGCACCTTAAAGGCTGGAAGGCAAAACACATTGTGTTTTTTCTGTAATTCTCCTTTACATCTATGACAATGTCACATGGAGAGCACAGGACTAGAAAACATCTTCTAAGTAAATTAATGAATATAACTAGAAAGAAGTATTCAAACAATTTTCATAATCTTAATAATCCCTTCAAAATGGATGAAACAGGCTTTACATATTCAAGATTTGTTTTTAATAACAGGAAAAAATAGCAGGTGTTCACTGGCCTTGTTCTTATATAGGTCAAATAGTCACCTGTTTGCTTATTTATTTACTCTATTTTTATTTTACTTATAATTATATTATTTATATGATTATATTTATTTTACTTGATTTATCATCACGTTTGCTGATATTTTTATTTTTATTTTTTTTAAGATTTTATTTATTTATTTGACAGAGAGAGATCACAAGTAGGCAGAGAGGCAGGCAGAGAGAGAGAGGAGGAAGCAGGCTCCCTGCTGAGCAGAGAGCCCGACGCGGGACTCGATCCCAGGACCCTGAGATCATGACCTGAGCCGAAGGCAGCGGCTTAACCCACTGAGCCACCCAGGCGCCCCTGATATTTTTATTTTTAATTTTATTTTGTTTAATTATCTGTTTTATCTTCTATATCCATTTACTGTATTTACTTTTATTTATATTTATGGTAATTATAGTAATTAAACTCAGCACTTTGGGGAATGGTGAGGAACATCACCAGAAGTTTGGTTATGGGAAAAATGAGTGGAATGAATAAGAAAACTATAAAACAAAGATGTAGAAACTAGAAGACAGAAGTGCCAGACAAGTAGGAAAACATAATGCCAGGGACAGTAGGCAAGACGGAGATGCTGGCGGAAAGAATCTGAAGGGAATGTCTAAGAGGAGATCAAAGAAATCCTTTTGAAATTATGAAGCTTCTCCCTTTCCAAGTTTTCAAAAAGCAAATACAATCAACTAAAACAATGTTATTTTCCTGAGATCAGATGCACCAAAATCTGACTCTGGACATTACTCTGACCCTGTGATCAGGCTTCCAATTCTTAAAACAAATACACAACTATGCCATTTGTACAGATTTTTATAATCCTATTAATAAAATATCAGTACAAAATGTTTTTTCTGTGCTTTAATATAATCCTTTGGACAGTGAATTCCCACGAGCTTCTGAAAGCTCAAATAGTCCATATCATCGAAGTACTTTTCAAAGAAGTGAAAGGAGAAAACAGATTTGATATGGGGGAAGCCCTTTTGTGCCAGGGTCTATAAAACCTGACCACAGCAATGGCACGACTGAGACCATCTGAAAGATATCTTGCTGACAAGAATCATGAAAATGCCTTTTATTCATAGATTTCTCTCACATATCCAAGCACATTGAAAGCAGAGGCTTTCATTCAACAACACACACTGAAGGGCTTCTACTATGCGCAAAGCCATCCACCCTGCCCTGCAGATGAAAGGTGAGGAAGACACGGGCTCTGATCACAAGACACAGTCTATCAGAATCCACTGACACAAAGGCAGTCAAGTGAAAGGCAAAGTTAGATATCCATTCTAAGATGGAGCTTCTTGAATAGTAATGTGCATAAGGAGGATCTGCAGATCTTGGTAAAATGGGAGATTCTGATTCACTAGACTCAAGACAAGATTCAAGATTTTGCATTTCTAGTCACCCACAAAGCTGTTGTAGCTATGCCACAAACCACAGACTGAGAAGCCACAGTCTAAGTAATAAGATGCAAGCCAAGGGCTATGGAAATGCTAAGTTAGAAGTGATTCTTTCCAGGTGATAGGTTCAGATAGGTTCCACAGAGAAGATTCTGCCTGTAAACAGGCAGAACTCCAGATGTTATAGATGTGTGTGCCTGTGCAAGTAGGTACAGAGCAGAAGGACCACACAGAGGAGAGCGGGGAGTGTAGAGGAGAGAAGGCAAGGAAAGAGGAGAAAGAATTGAAAAAAGAGCAAGTATGTTGAGCAAAGTTCTGAAAGCAGAGGAATGCATAAGATATTTAGAGTAAAGCAAGATATCTGGTGCGACTAGAGTATAATCTGCAAAGGGGGTGATGAGAACTTATAGGAAATAGGTCTGGAATGATCAGCAAGGAAGAAATGATGGGGATCATATGGATCTGACTCTTTTTTGGGGAGAGGATGGGACCATCCATCTCCAGAACTTTCTCATCATTCTAAGTTTCAAAATCATCTCCAACGAGGGAAGCAAAGTCTTCCTGTTAAAATAAATGAAGCAGAATAAAACATCCTAGGATGTAGGTCTGGTCTAAACTGATTCATAGTCTACATTTGGACATTTACCTAAGTACCCAAAGTCATTATTGTTCTTCACTATAATTGCCTTTCACCCAAACAGAGCCCATCCACAGCCAAATAACCTATCTTCAAACAAGACTATGCAGGACTGAAACCAAATACGGCCTGTCCCAAGCTTTTATACTGGCTGCCATGGGCAACCCTATACTCAAACAGTGGCTCAGTGGAATTATCAAGCATTTGTATTTATTTTCATAAATCAAAATCTCATATCATCAAGATCTGATAATATCCAAAACATTTCATAATGTATTATCCTAGAAAAGGAAGCTAAATGAGGCTTATACTGGGTATTATAAAAGACTGATAAATCACTGAATTCTATCTCTGAAACTAATAATACACTATATGCTAATTAACTGAATTTTTTTTTTTTAAAGGAGTATATAGGGTTTACACAGCAGCCAACATGGAAAGGCACAGCACAGTCAACACATGGTGGCACAGGACAGAGGAGCTCAGAGGATGCCTGGGAAGTTCAAGTAAACTGCCAAACCCCTAGATGACAAGTTCATTGCCTCCTCTACCAACATTATTAATAATAATAAGAAAAAAAAAAAAAGGCATCTAAGGTACTAAGGTAAAGGTATCTAATAAATCCTCTATCAGTATTTGTTTCTGTGTCTGTCCAAATCAGTAGAATCCATAAAGGTCATTATGGCTCTTTGGGGCAGGATATAAGTCTCACTTAGCAAGAGACTCCATGTGGACTCCTTAAATAAGTCTGGAAGTAGTCAAAAACATAAAAACATTAAGAATCACCCAAAGATACATAAATAAATGAGGATGTGATAAAGCAGGTGTTAAATAACGTTAATAGTATGGGGCGCCTGGGTGGCTCAGTGGGTTAAAGCCTCTGCCTTCGGCTCAGGTCATGATCCCAGGGTCCTGGGATCGAGCCCCACATCGGGCTCTCTGCTCAGCGGGGAGCCTGCTTCCTCCTCTCTCTCTGCCTACTTGTGATCTCTGTCAAATAAATAAAATCTTTTAAAAAAAAAATAGTAGAATCAAGGTAGGGTTATATGGGTGCTCACTGTAACAGATTTTCAACTCTGCTGCATGCTTTTAAATGTACATAATTAAATTATTAGAGGAAAATGACCAATAATCCTATTATCAATCCTATTATCCCCCTTATAAAAATTATAGTAGGTAGAAAGTCAAAACATTACATCTCCCTCTCCGCTCTTGTCAGCATTTCTTTCTTTCTTTTTTTTTAGATTTTATTTATTTATTTGACAGAGAGAGAGAGAGAGAGATCACAAGTAGGCATAGAGGCAAACGGGGGGGGGGGGAGTAGGCTCCCCGCTGAGCAGAGAGCCAGACATGGGGCTCAATCCCAGGACCCTGAGATTATGACCAGAGCTGAAGGCAGAGGCTTATGCCACTGAGCCACCCAGGTGCCCCTCTTATCAGCATTTCTTAATCCCACTTCCAATATAATCAAACATAACTGCTAGTTTTAGATTTTTACATATTTTGCATATAATTTTTCCTTATTTTTCTTTGTACAAAAATTAAATCAAGTATGGATCCAAAAGTTGCTTCTTTTTTTTTTTTTTTAAGATTTTTATTTATTTATTTGACAGAGAGAGATCACAAGCAGGCAGAGAGGCAGGCAGAGAGAGAGGAGGAAGCAGGCTCCCCGCTGAGCAGAGAGTCCGATGCAGGGCTCCATCCCAGGACCCTGAGATCATGACCTGAGCCGAAGGCAGAGGTCTAACCCACTGAGCCACCCAGGTGCCCCAAGTTGCTTCTTTCTTTAACAATATCTCATTCACATGTATCCAGACCAGCTCATACAATTATATTTCACTCCTCTTAATGGCTAAATACAGTTCCATTATTCAGCTATCCCATCATTTATTTAACCATTTCCCTATTGATGGCATTTTGACTATTTTCAGAAATTTGCTCTCTTCACACCACATTTAGGCTTATGGCAATTTTAATATAAATAGAAAAAAAAATCCATAAGTCCTTAGCATTTACACAGTAAAAATCCAAAGTGCTTCCAGTGGCTAAGAAGCATAACAACTAAAAAGGGACAAAAACAAAATACACAGAATCAAAGGCATATGTTTATAACTCAGCAATGGGTAACTTAGTTAGTAGCCAGTGTCAATTATCAAGCAAATACCCAGTAGCTAACAACTAGGCAAACCAGTGCTCTAAATATTCACCAGAATGAGTTCTGTACCAACTTAAAAACAAAACAAAACAAAACAAAACAACTTCACTTCTAGTACTCTCAGATCTTCATTCAAGTAACTTGCTTATCTGAGTCCTTATCCCAAAGTGCAGAAGAAAAGCGAATTTGGATGGAAGGCAAAAGGCTTTTATAAGCAGGCATGTTGATGGCAGTGAAAAAGTTTAGCTATTTCAAGAAAACTAAAAAAAACAAGCAAAATAATAATAAACAGTGATATGCAGTCTGGGGCCATTTAGTGATAGATAGAGTCTTACATATTTCAACAGGCCCCGAGGACATCATTATGCACAGTATAAAATAACTGATGTTCAAAATCATGGCCCTGAATTATTAATTAAAGGTATAATTTCTCAGGATACTCGCTGTTAGACAGCTGTGTGGTATGGAATACACTTTAGAAAGACATGCTGTTAAAACAGTTACAACAAGAGCCTTGATCATAGAAGACTTGGGGAAGGCCTTGAGTCAACTTTTTCACTTGACAGACAGAAAAACAAAAACACAAAGATAACACGATTGATCCAAGGTCGGCTGGTTGTTCAAAATAATCAGAGCTATGATCCAGGAGAGCTGAATCTTCTGCAACTGTATTTGTGGCTTCCACCCAATTACAAAATTGTCAATGAGGAACTACAGCCTTAGCTCTTCATAATGCTCTACAACCCAGAAAGTAGTTATCCTGGAGTCTTTTCAGAGAGCTGAGGTTCTACCTTCAAGCAATCCTGTGATCAGAAATGTGAAAGTGAGTGGTCCCGCTGGAGAACAGAGTGAGTGGTAAGGCACGGTTTTCCTTGGAAAAGTAAATGTTCTAAGCCCAGGAGAATGCAAGGCAGTGTTTATTGGCAAGGAAGAAGGCTGCACAAAAGGGAACTATATCCAACACATTTAGCATGGGAAAAAACAAGTCGTGTGTGTGTGTGTGTGTGTGTGTGTGTGTGTGTGTATCTCCTCACTAGCCTGTAAAGTATTATTGAGGATCATTCGACTTTGAGAATCTAGCCTGACTCTTTCTCTGAATACTCATCATTGCTAAATAAACTGAGTAGGCCGTGTATTTGAAAGAAAATTGCGTTTGGAGGCAGGAGAAACCCATTCGAGGCTCTGTGTAACTCTGGGCAGGGGCCTTGGGGTTGTTACCGGTAAAGTGAGTGAACTGAATCTGAAGATCTCAAAGTTTCCTCAGGGCTATGATTCATGTTTCTAATCAGGTTTTAGCAAATAGAAATGAGACAAATAGGGGAAATCCAAGTACCAGGCAGTATGCAATAGAGACAAAGTTTCACATATTTGCTACAAAGGCTTATTGCAACAAAGACATTCTGAGCTCTGTTTAAAAGGGGGTGGGGAGTTCTTTTCCTAAGCCCTATACTCCACTTGGTTGTTGTGTTGTTTTTTTAATTCTCTCCCTGTTTTTCTGTCTTCTTATGAAGATCACCTCTAGAAAACGAGAAAGGGCCTTAGAGGTCAAATAGTGTTATTTATTTGGGCACTATTTAGGAAATAGGAGCCCAGGAAGGATGCAAGACTTTCAGGAGGTCCAGAGCCTGCTCGTGAAAATGTGGGATTGCTTCTGATTCCCAGTTCATACTTTCCTCTGATAAAGCCACACTGCCTCCCAACTTTGAAAAACTACTAGGAAATATAAGGTCCCCTAAAAATAACACCCCATTTATATCCCAAGGAAGAGTCACATCTAAACAGGCAATGGTCCTGTGTCAAAGGAAGACAGCGCAGGAACAGCGAGTCAGCTGCCGGCAAAGCAAAAGCCGCTGTTCTCTTCCCACGACTCTGTGAAGATTTATGGTGTACATGGGGGATCTTGGCCAAACTACCTCCAGGCAGTATTGGACCAGATCCCTAAAAGGAGTCCTCGCAGCTATGAAGTTTTTCACATGTTTATCTGCTGGGGACAAGACAGCTGTGAGCTCCTGAAGCTTCCCTATAATAGCACTTCATACTTTGAGATATCCACACATGAAAGATTTGTGCAAAACATACTTAGTTATAACATTTTCCTTAAGAAAAAAAAAAAAAAAAAGTTGACCTAGGTTGGAGATTGGTAAGGTCTTTGTAAATCCTGTGGGGAAAGATCACTGGATTTGATGGGAAAGCACCGTCTATTCTTACACATGGCACTGGTCGGTATGACCTGCTATTAAGTTTTGCCTCGTTTTGTTCTTTTAATTTAAAGCTGTTAATCAACTTTTGGACACTTTCTCTCATTGTACCACTCCTTCCTTCGAGAACCGAGGCCGTGCCTCAATTCTGATGTTCAATCAAAGGATTATCATTTCCGAACGGCGCAGCTTTCAGATTAGTGGTAAGCCAATTAAAAAAGAAATAAGAAAGAAAATCGGGGGAAAAAGGAGCTTTGCCCTCCTGATATCCTGGCCTGCAAGCGGCTCTCCTTTGAAACGGCAAGAAGAAACTGCTCTCAAAGACACTTTCTCATATGCTGCCAGCTTCAGAGTGGCTCTTTCTCAGGGGATGCTTGTCTGGGCTGACTAGGGCTTGTTTCAGGGTGTGTCTCCATTCCTCCAAGAGGCCTGCCCTGGGCAAGACTGTATTCATTAGTGATGTAAAAAAATTTTAAAATCCTGAGCCGGCAGCCAGTGGGAGGTTTTCCTCCACGGATGTGCACCTCCCACGTGCTCCGGTCACAGACACCACTGGGCTGGTGAGAGGCCCCGACGGATCGGTGCCAGGCCCAGACACAAGTCCTCCATTCTGACACGGAGTGCTGCCAAGCGGGAAAGAACCACATCCTTCCTCATCCTAGGGCCCCTTCTTAAATCGAGCAGTTGTTCGAAGGGGAAAGCATGGGGGGAGGGAGGAGGCGACATCACTAGTTGGTGTTAATTATAACAAGGGGAAAGCTTTATTCCCAATATGAAGTTTCTAAGTGAATTCAACACAGAAGCCCAAGGCCGGAAAGGCCCTCAAATATCATTTTGATTCAAACATTTTCCAAAATTCAAATATCTCTCTAACATCCTTGCCAAGTGGATGTGTAGTCCCTCTTTAAATATCTCTAATGAGGATGTACTCATTACCGAGTTAGTTTTCATATGGCCTGTACTGTAATAAGTGTCTCCTTAGGTTGAGCTGGACTCAGATCCTCTGGAATTTGTACCTACTTGTCCTGGTTGAAGTCTCTGGTGCCATATCAGAGGTCTTCTCTCTTCCACAGACACTGGCGGGTGCAGGGGGGGGGGGCATTTAGCCCAGGGGTTCTGGCATTTCAAAGCAGCACTGTCATATCTCCATTGACCTCACTTTCCAAAATGGGCGACTAAGGCTTTTGCAAAGCACTTATTCCCTTCCTTGCTCTAAACTTCAATTGTTAGAAAAGGATACTGACAAAATGAAAAGATCATTAAACTAGGAAGAGCTGGTGTCAATTGATTAAGGCACTTCCTATGCTATTTAGGCTTAAAAGGAAATTGAAAAAGGAGCTGAGGAAGCAAAATGATCAGTGGGTTAGCTCAAGCAGGATTTCTAGGGAATTGTCAGACTGATCAGTGTACAAGTAACCGAACATCTGTCACAGATGCCCACGAACCCGTAGGCAAACTGGATGGGGCCACAGGACAGAAGGCGTTCCTCAGCACCGTGAAGGAAAGCATAAAGTTTCAGCATGGGCTTCAGACTCACATACACTGAACTCAAATCCTCTGGAGCTATGTAAGCTTCTTAACCACACAGACTCTCCGTTGCCTAATTGGGTCGGGTCAAGCATCTCATGGAATCAAGTATAACGATTACGTGAGATCATATTATAAAGCACCTGGCACACAGTAAACACTCTGATTTCACAGCTATTATTTCTTATTATTATCACCAGAAGTCTAGCTTTCAATTCTCCGGAACTTTTTCTTACATAGCATAGCAATGCAGGAAGCAGAAAACCCATATTTCTGGTAGGGTGAAATGAGGTCAGTTCTCACGTGGGAGAATGAAAGCAAGAGAAGCAGCACATTACAGTGGAAAGTACACTGTACCAGAACTTAGAAGACGAATTACAGAGTTTCGGCTAACTCTGTAATCCCTCTCTGTTGTATTGGCAGAACCAGGAGCTTAGCCTTTGACCCTAACTTTGTAGCATTCTTGGAGGACCATTAAGAGTAGTCTGGGTAGGGGCACCTGGGTGGCTCAGAGGGTTAAGCCTCTGCCTTCAGCTCAGGTCATGATCTCAGGGTCCTGGGATCAAGTCCTGTATCGGGCTCTCTGCTCAGCAGGGAGCCTGTTTCTCCCTCTCTCTCTGCCTGCCTCTCTGCCTACTTATGATCTCTCTTTCTGTGTCAAATAAATATTTAAAATCTTAAAAAAAAAAAAGAGAGAGAGAGAGTAGTCTGTGTAAAGACAGATAATAAGGCTTGATTTCTGGATGTAACTGCAAAAATCCTACACACCCCAAAGCACAGAACCTGAGGTGGTCTCTCCAATTTGGTATGCCTTAAGGACCCCTCTAAGAGGCCAAAACTCTTCAGGGTGCACTGAATAGAGGTTTTAGGTTTTGTATTCACTCGCTGTTGGCCGTTGCCATCTCAGCAGATAGAGCAGTAGGTGTGTGTGTTTTAAATAAGTCAAGACAAATGAGTTAAGTTCTGCTGTGTTTCAACAGGTAGGAAGCCAGGAGATAGGTTTTATAAACATATGGGAGTATGTGCTTGGAAACGCTGATACGAAAGACTTAGAGAATGACCTAATTCAAAGATGTGTGGATCTCCTGGGGGTGTTAAGATACCTGTTCAGGTATGCTTTGGTAAAGCAGTTCTTCTTTACCCTGCATTTGGTGTCCTGTGCTTTGGTGTGAAGAAGCAAAAAACCTACAAAGGGGTCAGGGATGAGACAGGTGGAACTGTCACAGAAAGGTTACAAAGGGCCTGCACGGTGTTAAAAGACCTTAGAGGTAATGAAGTCCCAAAACTATGGGCAGATTTAGAACAGGAACATGGAAGAACCAGGAATGTGCCCCAAGATTATCAGGCAGAGGTGCCTAGTGCGAAATGGAGGGATGCGCCACAGCAAGGTGTCCACTGAATCTACGCAAGTGCAGTGAGTGCTCTTGAATCAAGGGATAAGTGGGCTCTTGATGGTTACCACAGCCTCTGAGCTTCAGTTTTGCCACTTAGGCGAATTCAGACTGAACCGACCTCACAGAGTCCTTGTCAAATCAAATGAGATAAGGGACATGTAAGTCATTGCAAACTGTTAAGCACTTGGACAAACAGAAGGAATACTCTTACTCTTTACTCAGTAAAGCCAAAAAGCATTATTTACTAAATTAAGTAAGTGATATTTATTTTTATAAGATCTTTCTCTCAGAATGGAATTGACATGGTTGTATAAGCCAGTTTCATGTTGGTCAATGTTCCAGCTACATGTACACTTTTTCTAGCCTTTCACATACTGGAGGCAGAATCATCAGGGAATTTTAAAGAGTCATTATCAAGGTTTGCCATAAAGATATTAGAGTCAACATATTAGCCATACATCAAATCACCTTGGCTTGCAATTGTACACTAATATTTTTAGTATTGTTCTGAACAATCACTTATGATTCTGAGTCACTTTCCCAAGTGAAAATAGAAGAAAGCAAATTTCCTTGCCTGGGTTATGATAATAGAATGTTCAGTTGTCCCCCCATTCCTTTCCTAAACTCCTTTCCAAACTAAACTGTGTCACTTTAGTTTTATTGGAATTGTGTTTTCCAGAATCCCATTCTCTGTATGATTCTTAGGGATAGCCACAGGGAACTGTACATGAGATCTGGATGGGAAAAGTGCAGCAGTATCCATTGTTTTGCAAAAGCCTTTGTAGGCCCCTGGGTACTACTAACTGCCTCTTACATACATCATTGCTGATCTAGTGGCTGACCTCCTAAGAGGGGGCAGTAGCCACACCCACCATGCCTTCAGCTCCTGACAAATCTCTCCCTCCAACCTCTCCAAGTCCAAGGCCAGCAGGTGCAGAGCTCTGTGGCTAAGCCCACCAGCAACTTCTGCGAGCCACCCACATCATCTAGGTTAGGTACAGTGAGAGACAGTTAAGGGTTGCAGCTTGTCCTCATGTTTCCAGGTTTTCTCTTCCCTTTCACATCCAGCTTTTTTTTCTTCCCAACGGCCTGCCTACCAGAGGTGGAAGTGGTCTTCCACAGACTTCTTGGCCACCTTCTCCTTAGGGTCCTGAGTGAGTGACTTTTTCTCATCTCCCATTGTCCTCTTTTGGACTTAAATGTTTCAGCTTCTTCCGCAGTTGTAGGTCTAATCCCTACGACAAATCCCATATTCCATATCACCCACCCATTTCATTCATGCTCCCTTGGTTGGACCCTAACTTGTACACTGCTCTTCCCCTCTAGTCTAGGTCCAAAACCTGCCCATCGATTCAAGACTCTCTTCAGACACCAGGTCCTCGAAACCCCTTCCTGAATGGCACAGCTGTCTCTTTAAAACTAAACATGTTTTCTCCAGAAAGGGCTTTTATTGCACTATTGGGTATTTACCCTAAAGATACAAATGTAGTGATCCAAAGGGGCACATGCACCCGAATGTTTATAGCAGCAATGTCCACAATAGCCAAACTATGGAAAGAACCTAGATGTCCATCAACAGATGAATGGATCAAGAAGATGTGGTATATATACACAATGGAATACTATGCAGCCATCAAAAGAAATGAAATCTTGCCATGTGCGACAACATGGATGGAACTAGAGTGTATCATGCTTAGTGAAATAAGTCAAGCAGAGAAAGACAACTATCATATGATCTCCCTGATATGAGGAAGTGGTGATGCAACATGGGGGCTTAAGTGGGTAGGAGAAGAATCAATGAAACAAGATGGGATTGGGAGGGAGACAAACCATAAGTGACTCTTAATCTCACAAAACAAACTGAGGGTTGCTGGGGGGAGGGGGTTTGGGGGAAGGGGGTGGAATTATGGACATTGGGGAGGGTATGTGCTTTGGTGAGTGCTGTGAAGTGTGTAAACCTGGTGATTCACAGACCTGTACCCCTGGGGATAAAAATATATGTTTATAAAAAATAAAAAATTAAAAAAAAAAAACTAAACATGTTTTTCCATAATCTATTAAAGTTATGTTATCTACTCCTACCCTCTTCTAAATATTATACAAGTTGATTGTCTGTGAATATCTCATCTTTCAAAATAATCTATAAATTCTTATTCTTCAGGGGTTGTGTTTGTGTGACTATATTTTAATCTCTGTATCCACCTGTGTCTTGCCTACAAAAGGTTTTCAGCAAATGCTTATGGCCCAAACAAGTAAATGAATGATCAATGCTATCAGTCCCTTTAAAAAAAAAAAAAAAAAGATTTTATTTATTTATTTGACAGACAGAGATCACAAGTAGGCAGAGAGGCAGGCAGAGAGGAGGAGCCCGATGCAGGGCTCGATCCCAGGACCCTGAGATCATGACCTGAGCCGAAGGCAGCGGCTTAACCCACTGAGCTACCCAGGCGCCCCTATCAGTCCCTTTTTAATACCACAGGTAACTAAAACCTGGAGTTCCTATATATGGCATAGCCTCTCTCGTGTGGAGACTCTTTGGTAGCCACTTCCCACCCCCTTCCCTTAGAGAAGAGCCTGTCTAAGAGCCGAATCCAATCCTGTTTATTTTTATCGTACACACAGTTCTAACAAAACTCATGAGCCCACTCCCTAATCTAGAGTAAAGCAGAAACAGCTAATTATATGGGGAATGGAAAGAAAGCTGTACAGCAAGACATGCTGAAAGCAAGAAAAAAAATAGCAGACAATGAAAGAGAGAGAGGTCAGAAAATTTATGAAAATCAGATTACACAAATTTAAAAGTATACCAGTCTAGGGCCATTTAGTACATGGGTAAATGATCTCATCTCGATAAATTTTAAAGGAATTACAGTCCACTCCAATAAGCTGTCCTGAATCACCAAGATGAAATAACACCACATATCTTAGAATAATCTTCTTCTGAAATTATTTTTAAAACAAAAATTTTGGAAAAAGTTATACCGAATCTTACCATTTAAAAAAAAAAAATCCATAGTCCCTACCATTCTGGGGCGGGGGAGTGTGTGTGTGTGTGTGTGTGTGTGTGATTTTGTTTTGTTTTGTTTTGTTTTTCTCATGCTTTCATTAAGCAAATATATAGAGAGTGTCAGCTATGACTGGGGCACTGTCCTCATGTTTGTGAGCATGTGCACGTGCGTTGTTGTATGTGTGGACAGTTCCTCCAAGGAAATCATCAAACTTGGGAGAGGTGGGACAATAAAAGTTACACCTTTTCAGTATGTCACAACAAAAAAACAAAGAAGGTCATTGTATGTCAGCACCATATTGGCTTCTTACAAAGAAGCAAGCAAATGCAATCAGCAAAAGAGGACTGAGTTCATTGTTACTAGTTTCTTCCAGGGCAAAATAAACTGTCAACTAGAATGAAGCTTTTTGCCTTCCCCATACAACCTTTGCCTCATTTCTCTGCCAAACATCTCTTCACTGCAGGGAAGGTCCCCAGAGAGTCCGACGGTGCTGCAACCCTGCACAGTCTATTTTGGAGCAAAGCTGTGGCAAAACACCGGCAAGAAATACTCGATTTTATCATCACAGCCTCCCCGATACACCTATGGAGGCAACTCTTAACACTCTCATTTCCCCCCCTAGTTTAAAATTAAAATTTAAAATTTAAATAAGATTGTAACAGGATTGAGTGAGACAATAAAAACAAAGCATTCAGCACAGCTCTTGGCACACAAGAAGCACAGGCTCAATGTGAGTGACTACGAATTAGCAAAAGGTCCGAAACTTCCAGTACATTCTATTAATGAGTCTCATTAAGTGTTAACTAGGGTAAAATAGGAGTCTTCTTGTGTTTCCTTTTTTGTCACCCAGAATGTTCTCAAACCATCACTGGAGTACAAAATAACTTTCCCACAAGCCAGGTCAGCCTGAGGAGGAGGGTGGGCAGGGTGAGAAATACTTGTCTGCAGGTATGTCAGATGTCAGAGATGGACAGGATAGTCCTGCAGTATTGTTGCTCCCACATCATTCCATAGGACTAGTCCTTCTACCTGCAGGAGTTTTCTGCTGAGGTTAAGGGACTGTAATTTCCTGGAACAAAATTAGTATCACTGATTATATGATTGGGTCTTTGGCTCTGACTTTTTAAAGAAAGTTAATAAAATAAGCACAACTGAAAAACTGCCTGAGTATGTAAGTGTATGCATGTTTGGGGAGGTTATTTTAGTTCAAAAAATAATAAAAATAGCTCAAATGGACTGAGCACTAATTATGTTCCAGGCACTGTGCTAAGCACTTCATGCACATACTTAATCCTAACGACGCTTTTATTCTTGTGCCAACAATGCAGATGAGGACACAAGTTTAAAGATGTTAAGTAAATTTGCCATATCCCAGAGACAGTGAGTAGCATGACCCTATACTGACCGTCTCAGTCTAAAAGCCACGTTTTATCACTATATGCTAATGAAATAATATAACGTGAAAGAATAGGTCACGTATGCATTCACTGATTCAAGACATTTATTGAACTACTCCTTCAAATGAATCACCATGAAGTGGGACAAATAAAGACGAAAAAAGAATATTCAGGGTCACTTACAATCAGAGGGAAGAATGGTTATATTTGTGTAACCAAATGGTTACACTTGCCCCGAGTTCAAATACTGGCTCTACCGCTAACTAATCTCCGTGACGTCGAGCCTCGGTTTTCCGTTCTACAAAGAGAAATAATAGAGGACTGTTATTCTTTGGTTTCGACAAGCTAATATTTGTAAAGCACTTGAAAGATGCCTGGCATATGTGAGACTACATACCCATATCAGTAAAGACTTCACAGAGGAGTTCCACTTCTTGAAGAGTTAGGCACCATTTACATTTGGAGAGCCAGAGAGAAGAAATTGATCTTACGTGGAATTAAATTTGCCTTTCATATGCTTACTCCTTGATACATCGGATTTCAGAAACTGCTACTAAGAATCTTATAAGGAAAATATAAGGAAATAGCTCTTATAAGGAAATAGCTCTGGGTCCAGTGTTTTGGGGGGTCTGATTACATAAAACACCTACACAAGAACTGTAAAATTTCCAGCTGAATTGAATTGAGCAACAGTGCATACATTTTCACCCATTACTTGGTACATGTGGAAATAAGAATGATATCATTTGAGAAAAAGCAAAGGAATCTGGTTTTGCCTCTTGTACCTATTTGTGTGTGTGTGTGTTTGTTTTGAGACATTCTAATGGGGAAGTCTATAAATGACTCAACTTTCTTTCTCCTCTGTTCATAGGACCTTATATGAGATCAAAGCAGTTTAACTCATACATAAATTCTTCCATTTTCCTTCACTCTCTGGCTCCAAATACAGCACACCTGGTCACCACCCTCCTTCAATCCTTTTGGTGACCTCCCAACTTATCTTGGGACTTTATTCCCAGTCCTTCTCCCCCGTTCACCTGGCCCCTGCCACCTCAATCATGATCTCAGACCCTCTTGGCTCCTTCACAGGCTTTTCCCTTAATTTAAATGCCACTTTCTCAAGGCAATATGCATACATATGTGTATTAGTGTATACACATGTGTATATATATGTGTATGAAACAAGTTGGTTTTTTTTTTAATTTCAGTATTACATATGTAATTTATTTTCTTGTCCAGTTCCAACTCTTTCTTTCTACCCCTTGAGGACAAATAATTATATATATATATATATATTTATATATATATCCCTGTCTATGCATGTATTTACTCATCATTTCCTCATGACTAAGCAGCTGCTATGCGTGAGGCCCTGTTCATGGGATAGAGCAAGGAGTGGGGTCTCTGGCCTTGTGGGTGTTACGGTCTAGTAGGGGGTGAATTAGACAATAAACAATGGACAGACTAAATATGTGGAAGCTGGTAAAGGTGACAACCGCTATGGAAAACGGAAAAGCAGAGTGGGTCAGTGAGATGAACACTGGCATGGGTGGAGATGGGAAGCAGGAAGGAGGTAAGTTTATTCAAAGCAACCAAATAGGCTTTGCTGAGAAGACATTGCAGCAAAAGTTTCAAGGAGATGAAGGAGTTAGCTTCGTGGTTATCTGAGAGAGTGGGGTAGACAGGAAACAATGTAAATCATACATGGCCTTACTAGGTATTTTAAAGACCATCTTACACACTGAACGAGATAATGTGTGGTTTCTTGTGCCAGTCACCATTCTGAGAACTTCATTTGTATTAACTTAGTCATCACTAACAATCCAAAGAGTTACATATTGTGTTTATCTCATCTCACACAAAGAAATTAAGTCACTTGTCCAGAATTATACAAATGGAGCCAGAATATGAAGCTATGTAGCAAGACTCCAGACTCCTACAATATGCTCCCTCTTGATGTAGAAAATTCTGATCTAGTGATACTGAGACTTCAGTGCAGAGGCCCTACTCCTTAATGAGTTGTCCAGATGATTCAGATGGAGATGGTCCATGCACCACAATTTCTCACCAGTCTAATTCCTCCTCCACATGAAAATTTTGCAGATATTTTAAGGTAAACATCACTCTCACTTCCTATCCTTACCATCCCCATTGTTCATCAAATTGGGGAAATTTTCCTTAGACCAGTGGAAACATCTACTCAATACACACCCCCTCTTCATCTGTGTCATAGGGCTGAGGCTTTGGGGTATATAACAGTGCTGAGTGAGGAGAGGAATGGATGTTTATGGAGGGCGCTTTGGGTGCCTGATATTAAGTGCTAGGGATTTTAAACATTTCATCTGATTTTAACCTTGGTAATATATATCTAGGAGAGAACTAGAGTATGCTAATTGCCATTTCTCAGATGAGGAAACTAAGTATGCACAGGCTAAGCAAGCAATATCTAGGATTCAATGACTCTAAACCAGCCAACTTTCCACCACCAACTCTAACCATTCAGTCTCCAAACCCTGCCATTGTTTCATTCTTTAATTGGAAACCGAAGTCTAATCTTCCAGAAAAGTGCTATTTAGTGTGTATTTCCAGTCTCCAGCATCCATCATTTCTGTAAGTTGAAAGAACTCCTATATTTATTCAATGAGAGCCAAGCTTCTTCCATGGGCACTAAATTAGCTCAAAAGAAGAAAGCAGAAAATATGCACTCATAATGCTAAAATTCAAATGAAAGCCAAATATTTTATCTCTTTACTTCTTTGTGGAAGATTATGGTGATTAATGGTGATACAGAGCTTGCTTTATATGAAAAGCCTCTCTTTTTTCATTTCCCATACAATAAATGTCAGTGTGCATAAGCCAGCCAGCTATTCTCTCTTCCCAGCCCCCAACCTGGATCCTGAGGAGGAAAATAGTTAACAGGTCATAGGAATGTGGTAGAATCACATCCTGAAGGACACGGAAGGTGTCTTTATGCATCTAACTCCCAATGTGGCTCTCAGTTGTGGGTCTCACTGAGGACAATTAGGCTGCTGGGTATCTGGGACTCGGGACCCCCACCACATCATGGTGTGTGGATTCCTCTGTGGAAAGAACACGACGGTTCTTCTCTTAGCTTTTCATGGTATCTCCCAAGTCATCACTCCACAGACACAGATTCATAGAATATCATACTTAGAAGGCACCTTGTCTAAATTTCTCATTTTAGAAGTGAGAAAAAGGACTCTGAGAAGGAAAAGCAATTAACCAGCAGTGGGGCTGTTGGACTGAATCATTAAGTGGGGGGAAAAAACATAACTTGGAGTTAGACAGCTGGGGTCCAAGCCCCAGATCCACTACGTGCTAACTGTGTGGCCTTAGCAATATTTAACCTCTCAGACTCAGGATATACATGTTGTTGGCAACGCATGCCTTAATTACCTCAGATTATTGTAAAAAAAAAAATGTATGTGCCTATGTATGTAATAAAAGTCATTTTGGGTGGTTAAAGTTCTACATAACTAAAACTGTTATTATTTGAATCTAAGTCTTACACTTTCTGTTCCCATATCAATCTGGGCATGCAACTGAGTATCACGGCAGCTGTTAATCATAATGAAGGTTAAAATTCCAATGCATCAGGCCCTTAACAAATGTTATGGCATATGATTGACACCTATCAAAGCCTGATGAAATGGGTTTCATTATCCCGTTTTATAGATGATGAAAGTAAAACAGAGGGCACCTGGGTGGCTCAGTCTGTTAAGCACCTGCGTTCGGCTGAGCTCATGATCCCAGAGTCCTGGGATCAATGCCCATGTGTCTGACTCCCTGCTCAGCAGGGAGCCTGCTTCTCCCTCTCCCCACTATGACGCTCTCTCTCTCTCGCCCTCTCTCTTTCTCTCTCAAATAAATAAATTCTTTAAAAAAAGAAAAGAAGAGATAAGAAAGCAAAGACAGACCAGATAACTTGAGCAAAGTTACCATAGCATCTAACCATAACTGGCTTAAGGAACTGTGTTACCTATGAAAAGAACACTTTCAGATATTAGAGTTTATAAAATGACTATTTCTCTTTTCTGTTGCCTTTAGCATTGATTGGGAAACAAGGAAGCCAGTGTAATCATAAGGACTTATGTGCCAGACAGGTAGAAACCACAGCCTTCTCCTGGATGGAAGCTAGATATAAAAGGTCACCTGTCTTTATTCCAATTATATCAAATAATAGCCAGATGGATGCTCATTCTTCACTGTTTTTAGAAATCTTAAGATCGAAGTTCATTGCCGCTGCCCACCTCCCTGGAAACTTCCTACTTTCTTTCAGGTAATTAATTTATGACACTTGACACTGGCCTTGCTGTCAATACATGCAAGCAAGCTCTTCCTTCCCTACGTTTGCTGCAAAATGCCCTTTTTTCTTAGGATAAAAATGTCTTTTTGTCCATCATTGAGCTAGGGATGTCCAACTTTCTTAGAGACTGTGACTCCTTAGCGTTTTTTCTGGTTTTGTAACCATAACATTAAAGGAAATGAAAGCTACCTTCCAAGTTTATATAGACAGCCTTTGAGATAATTAGTAATAGAGTGAAGTGTAAGAAAACGAGAATGTCAACCCTGGACCCACCCGACACAGTATGACGCCATCATTCCCTTCACTCCACTTTTTACATACAAGGCACTGTGCTATGTTCTTCCGCTGCTTAGGCACTAATCAGGGACTTGGACAAGAAACAATGGGGACAAATTCCTGGCCCAGAGTAAAAACAAACAAATAAGGTTTGAAATTCACAGTAGAGATAGAAAGAAGACGGTAGGAGCATTCCATGTGGTCCCACAGACTGGGAAGAATGAGGCAAGGATTCTAGCAGCAGGAGAAGGTAGAGGAGGAAAGGACACGGCTACTGCGATGGGAAGGTATGTGGACACAGGGAGCGGGCACTCCTGAATCTAACTCTCCAAGTCCTCCGATTTGATGGTGTGGTGTCTAGCAAACACCGTAAGGTAGCCCAGATGCCTTTGCGCTCTGAAACACACCAGTTCTAGTTCTTACTAATTGACTAACCTTGAGCAAGTCCGTAAGTCTCCCTGAGCCTTCGTTCTTTCATCTGTAAAAGGCAGATAATAATATATATCTGAGAGTTATTTTTATGCTTACGTGAAATGACAGAAGTGCACGCACCAATGAATGCTGATTTCCTTTGCCCTCCTCTGTTTGACCGGAAAATAGATCTCTTGGCATAAAACACAAGGGTATTTTCTCTTTATCCCCCTTTCCCCTTCTAGCTTCGACTTTTACAATGAGATATGGAGACAGAATTTTGGAGTGGAAGGGAATCTTAAGGAAAAATAACAATGTATTGGGGCAGAAGAACCTCCCATTTGAAGCCCAGAGCTAGAGACTTCTCAGTTCCAGGCAAGGTAATCCCAGACTCAGAATGGCAGGATGGGGATGGATGGGTCATCGGTCTCCGTCCAGGCTCTCATTTCTAGTCCAGAGGCCACACAGTCTCAGACTTTTCAACCTACTAAACATCTCTGAGCCTCAGTTGCCTCCAAAAATACACAGGGTCACTGCAAGGATTAAATGAGGTGATACTTATAAAACAGTACAATCCACAATGGAGTTCAGTAGCAAATAACTATTACGTTTTGATTTTCACAATTTAACAGACTAATAAATTGAAAGAACTAATGTCAGAATTCACATTTATTAAATGCCTCCCGTGAATAAGGTGCTGGGATAGGGACTCCAGCGTCTGGGCAGGCATCAATGTTCTTGTTTCCTGGCTGAGGAGACAGAGGCTCACCACTGTACCCTAACTTGCCTCAGGTCCCTGTCAGATTCTACAACTCGACACTGCCCCAGGTGCCAGAGCTGGGCAGAATCAAGTCAGGCTACCAGGTAGCACTGATGGCACCCCATCAGTGCCACAATCCCCTTGGTACATTCTCAATTTCTAAAAGAGAAAACAAGCAAACAAACAAACCTGAGCCAATGAGTAGCTAAACCGAATTAATCCCACAAAAGATCGGATGCCAAATGTTCTGTAACTTTTCCATTCTTTGGGGTTTTTATTTCACCCACAGAGCAATTTCCAAAATTTGCAAAGAGCACAGTAGGTGGCTCTCTTTAATATTTCACGGGCACGGCAACAGTGACTCACCAGATCCTACATCTGTGTCACCAGCAGAAGCCCTGACAAAGTTGAGCAACAAATGAAACTGTGTGTATGCTGGAGATAACCTTTATTTTTTTATTATTATTATTATTTTCTCTTCTGCCTCCTCCTCCGATTTCGTCCAGCCACATTCTGCTTTTCTAACAGTGCCAGGTAAGATGACGCTAACTGGATACCTTTTGGCAAACATATGCTTCCAAATGCCAAAAGCAAGGAGCAAAAACGTTTCTCCCAGAACTGCATTTGCAAGCTTGTCTGCTTGCTGCAAAGCAGAGAAACCTGATGGCCTATGGGGAGTCTCAATGGATAAATGGCCCCATTGCCTGGGCCAGAAACAGATCTGTTCATTTTCCTACATAAGCCTGCAGCCATCAGTTTCCACAGGGAGGACTGAGGCTCCAGACCAGTGATCAGCACTGTCAACAAGCAGCGAGTGGTCTTTTTTGCAAATGCTGCCTCTGCCTACTGCTCTCCATTCCATCCTGTAGCCCCAGCATTAGTGAGAGAAGTGAAGAACACAATGGTCACTCATGACATTTGTTGTACAACCTTCTTACTGCCCTATGAATTAGCACAAGGATGACAGATAGAAGAAAACACTCAGAACAGGAAGAAATACGTAATATAATTCTGAACTTCATGTCTTCACAGTCCCCTTCCTCTTAGGAATGGAAGGTGCATTATTTAAAGGCAGGAGAGTCGGAATGTTGCCTTAGAGATCCAGGGCTTTTGAACTTGCTCTCCTAGGAGCTTGACCGCCCCCCCCCCCGCCCCCCGCCCAACCTCTACAGAGCACGCTTATGGGCTGTTCCTTCAGCAAGGAAATTTCCTCTTTGGGACAGAAAGGATCCCCTACACCAGCCCAATAAGGTCACCTTAACTGAGTAAATTGTTAAAGAACTCATTGGAGCAGTGACGGGGTAGGGTGTGACAGGGAAAAACCCTTAACTAGAAATTACAAGGTGTAAGCTCTACTCCCAGGCCGAAACATAATAACCATGTGACTCTTAGCAACCTCTCCTTTCTCTGAGTCTCACTCAATCTCTTTTGAGACCAGCTAAGAAGAGATACCGCTTAATGAGCAACTACTCACTACACAGATTTTACATTATTCCACTTAATTTTATCCTCACACGAATTCTCGGGGTAAGCATTTTCCTTTCCATTTTAGGACTGAGTAAAACAAAAGCCCTAAATGGTGAAAAAAACTGCTCAGTATGACTTAGCTGCAGAGGAATTAGGGCTGAAATTTGAATTTGACCACAAAACCTAAGCTCCTTCCACCATTAATATGCCCCCCGTGTCCTTCCCTCAGGGCTATTGCAAGTAGCAAGAAAGAGATATATATGGGATATGTTTTGGAAATTTTAAAGTTCTATCTATCTATATGTATGAATTTTGTAACAAATAATCCGGATAAGGAGGAAAGGTATAACTGGGTATCCTTTCTTTAAAGAGCCAGAACCAAAAAAATTACCTTCCCATCTCCCTTCCATCCCCTTGTTCTGACCTTATTTTTTAACATTTTCCTTTTGCCCACAAGCCCCCTAGTTCTCAGGCACAGGGTCAGACGTATCCTGGCCCACTGATCACACACAATGCATGCACACAGAACAGGCTGATGGAAGCAAGAGATCCCATCCCCTGCAAACGCTTGGTGCAGGAGGTACCTACAGGGGCACGGCCAAGTTCTTCTCTTCCCTCAAGATGTATCACACCCCCTCCTATGCACTCATCAATACCCCACGCAAATGGAAGGAACTGGGAAGCAGGCAGCCAACTATAAATGCTGAACACTCAATTCGGGGACTTAACGGCATAGCCAGGAGACACTAGTAAATAACTGTATAAAGTCAATCAGAATAAAATCCATTTTCATGAGCCTCGTGGGGATATGTGAGGGGACTTATTCATTTTAAAATAACAATAATTAAGGACGACTAGAGTAAGTATGTGTAGTATTTATGTTTAAATAAGGTATGTCTGTGTCCAGAGGGACTGAATTTAGCAACATCATGGCATAATCCCAAAGAAATACATGAGAATTGTGTTGCTGTTTTCCTCTATTAAAGAAAATATAAAGTTGCTTGTCTGACCTAAGACAGCAGGAAAACAAGGATTAGCACAGTCTGTAACATAAAAGGAACTTCCAACTTCTCTTGTCTTCCTACTTCTCATCAAATTCAAGACCGTCTTTGCAAATAAAGGGTGCCTCAGACCAGGGCTTCACAGACAGAGGCTTGGCCTAAAAACGAGGGGGCTCGGCATCACTGAGAAACATTAATTTGATATTTCCAGCTCAAGCATCCACGATCAAAGTCACATGGAGACAGCACTCAGAAAACACTTTCTATAAAAGCTGTTCAAACTCCAAATAAGAAAATGCTACAGCATTCCAGATTTAAAAAAAAAAAAAAAAAAAAGTCACTTTAAGGTAGTATGAAATCACCGTTCTGAAAATCCACTGTCTCCAGGGTTAGTGTGTAACAATATTTACAATAGTGTCCACCAATCTCAAATTAACCAGATGTCAAGTCAGGCACTGCGCTAGACACACCATTTGAATTATCCCATTTCATCCTTCCAACTACCCTCAGGGCTCATTGTGATCTTTATCATCTCCCAGTGGCGGCCAGGGGCAAAAACTGAGTACCGAGAAGATTGGATAACTTGCCCCACCAAGTTCACACAGCTAATAGTTGGCAGAGCTGGAATCAAAACCAGGTCTAAATACTCCTCCTCAGCTGGCAGCTAACCCAAGATCTGTGGAAAGGAGCAGCAGAAGCCCTCCCAGCGGCGGTGCATCTCAATTTCACGGCCGGAGGTGGAGGGAAGACTGACTGGGTACTGGTTCTTAAAGAAAACGGCAGAAGTTTGCTTTTCTGCTTGTGATTTTTCCCTTCAACTCAGCTTCCTTGTTGCCTCCCGGCACTCAGAAGTGACGGGGGCCATGGCTCCATGAAGCTAGCCATTCCTAACCGAGGGGCATCCTATCCCCTACGGGACCACCAGCTTCCTCCCCGCGCTGGGAGACAGCTGTGAGTACCAGCCCCAGTCATCCGCGCCCCGACGTCCCTCCCCTCGCTACCGCCTCCCCCAGGAGCCAGCCAGACACCCTCGGCAGGGGTATCTTTCTGAGAAAGCAGGTCAGGGGAGGACGGAGCGAGGCTGCAAGCAGCCTTTCCCCGGGCTGTCACAGCTCCTGGCACGAGACACGCTGGGACACACTGCCCTCTTCTATCCTCACCGCTCGCAGCAACGCTCTAGAGATACCCAGGCGGGGGTACGCCAGGGTAGATCCCTCAGAGGGCTGGAACTGGGGTGCAGCAACGCGCAGCCGTCCCCAAACTGCGGTACCTCAATCTGCACAAAGCAAAGATGGGGTTCTGGACAGTTGGGTTCGAGACCCGACCACAGCACTAACTAGCTGTGTGATCTATCCCAGCTGCTGCCTCGCTCTGTGCCTCAGTTTGCCCTTCTGGAAAATAGGAGGGTTGAACGAGACGATTTTCAGGAGTCCTTCCACCCTGAGATTCTGTGGGTAGGTGATTCCTCCGAGCCCTCACGACAGCGAGAGACTCACCTTTCTCGGGAAGCAGAGCGGGCGCAGAGAACCAGTGGGATGAGTGGGCAGGGTCGCCCGACACTGCTTCTTTCGGTGAGTCTGGCCAAAGCAGAGCCCGGGGACCCTGATCCGGCTAGTCTTCCCCCAATGAGCCTCTTACTTTCCGCCGCACTTTCTTTTTCCCCCTTTGGGGCTCCTCCCCCTGCGCGGCGCGATTGGTCGCCGCCGCGCTGCCGGGCTCCACCCGCCGCCCCGGCTCGCCAGCCCCCGGCACTCCGAGCTTCGCGGAGCCCCGGCCGCGGGGCGGCACCGAGGGCAGCCCCGCCCGCGGCGAGGAGGAGCCGCGCTGGGCCTGCCTGCGAACCGACGCGAGGCTGCGCCTGGCCCCGTCTGCGCCCCGCCGCCGCCTGGGCTGGCTTGAGCGCGCCCGCAGAGGAGAGGGTGGGTCCCGGTGATTGGCCCGCTGCCAGGCGCACTGGGAAGATACGCCCCCACTATACACAGATTTGCACACATGCGTTCATTGCAGGGTCCTGGTCTTCCAGGCGAGATCGATGCCACCCTGCCTTTTCTCCCCGGCTCTGTGTACTTAGCTGTCCTGCTGCACCAAAGCCATGAATCAGTTCAGACTACAGGATGTGAGCGCGCCCACCATGTGCCAAGCACAGAGTGCGACAGGAAGAAACAGACTCAATTTTGGTGTTCCGGAGCTCTTGCTTCGCCACAAGTGACAGTCGTGGGACAAACAAATGGTCATGACAGCAGGACTGAATCTATATTTTCCACGGGCGGATACCCAGTGCCTAGCACAGTGCCTGGCACAAAATAGGCCCCCAGTACATGTGTATTGAATGAATGAATGAATGAATGAATGAATCGTTCTAGAAGGAACTAATCTCAAAAAATGTTTCTTTCCTTTCATTCATTCCCGTTTCTCCAGATTTCTGCCAGAGACCTCAAGTGCTCTCTCCTATTCTAGATAGTAGTCTGCATAATCATCCTAATAGGGTTTATAATGACCTTCATTGTTCTTTGTTCAAGAATCTTCTGTTGGTAGTCCCTCGTGATTTGTTCCTGACTGGCAGTGCCCTGTCGTCACCTGTCCCCATTTTTGACCCCTCCTCACAAAGGCTGTCTACCACATAGACTTGTCTCTTCACACATGCCTTGCCCACCACCACCTCCTCGATTTTTTCCTTCCACCTTCAGAGTTACCTAATTGAATATTATTAAATTATCCAAGAAATCGAGATCCAGAGAAAGCAATTAAGCAAAGGGAAAAAAAGGATATGAAAAAAGAAAGGGGGCTGAACGAACTAGCAGTCAGAACTAGCAGGTGGCAGTCTCTATAACAATGGCCAGCAGTGTGAAATTCAGACAGTGCCCCTGCCTTCAAGGAGCTGAAATCCCCAAGGCAAAATAATAGGATAAACAAAGCTGTGGAAATGTTCCTGTTCCTGCATTTACTGATATCACTTAGGGAAATTAATCCGAAGAAATTATTATTTGTCTCTGGATACCTGACACGTAGTACATGCTCACAATATGGTTACTGAGCCCAAAAGCAAATAATCCAAAAGATTATTTTAAAATTACCTGTGCAAAGCACAAATAAAATTGTTCCTTGGTTTATTATTCATTTGTTGAACATATTCAGGGCATGGACGCTTGTTCTTATACACTTATCAAACACTTATATAGGTGCTTACATTGTACTAGGCACATTGCATATATCAGCTCATTCAAGTGTACTATTATGATGTGTAATTTATCAATGAGCTATAGAGAATTTGTATCTTGCCCATGGCTACAAACCTACAAGTGGAGAACACAAGATAAGAACCAAGGCAGTGAGTCTTCTTCTTATTAGCTGCTCCACTATACCTCCTAGAAGTCAAGACTGAGTGCCTGGGACATGTTGGTGGTTCAAAACTGAACCACATATAATCCTGGACTTGGAAGGAATGCTCATAGCTTAATGAGGATGACAGACATACAGAAAAACAATCATTGTAATATCTCTTGTAGTCTGAAGATAACATAAATGGTTGGGAATGGAAAATGAGGAAATAACTAATGGTGTATATTCATACAATAAAATATCTGCTGTCAAATTAAGGTATTACGAAAATATGTCTACAAACAAAAAAGGCTTATGAAATAACTAATAACTTTGTGTAATAATTATGGAAATGTATGTCCAGTAATTGAAAGAAATGTGGAAAAGTGTTAATGTGTTGGGATTATGAGAGTATAGGCATAATTTTAAAATTTGCTTTAATGTCAAAATGTTATTATAACAATTAAGAAAAAATGTTTTCAAACTCACATACTAGGCATTCAGTGAACAATTGTCCCCTAAATAAATGAATGACTGAGACTACGATCTCACTGGTGTCAGCACCTAACAGTGTTGGGTGTGTAGAAGATGCTTGATGCTCACTCTTGGCCCTAACACTTTAGAGTCAAGGTACCAAATGACCTCCTCCTAGCCAAATTCAGTAGCTAATTCTCAGTCTTCATCTTACTTGACCCATCAGCAGCATTTCCCACAGTTGATCAGTTTCTCCTTCGAACTCCTTCTTACCTGACTTCTTGTTTTCCATTGATTCATCTGCTGCTCCTTTCCAGACTCTTTTCTTGGATCCTTCACCTCTTCATCATCTCTGAAGGTTAGAATGGCCCAGAGCCTATCCTTGATGTGCTTATGTTCCCTCCGTGGGAGATCACATCCAGACATGTAGCATTCTCAAACATTGGTGTGACAATGTCCCACGAATTTATATCTACAGTCTGAAACCCAGACCGTATTTACCCTGTTGCTTCCTTATATATCTTCTTGGGTGTTTCATATATATATATATATATTTCAAACCTTACATATTAGGAAAAAAAACAACAACAACTATTTCCACCTCTCACCAAACCACCCCTTCTCCCAGTTTCCCCAGTTTTGTAAGCAACACCATTTTCTACTCAGTTGCTCAGGCCAGAAAGTTGGATTCACCATGGATCCCTGGCTTTTTCTCAGAGCTCATATGCTGCAATCCAGCAGCAAATATTGTTTCCTCTACATTCAAAATACAGCTCAAATCTCACCACTACTTCTCTTCATCACAACCACCACACCCCACATCTCACTTCTTCTCTCCCTTCATTGGCCCTCTGCTTAAACTCTTGCCTCCAAGGTCTTTTTTCACACTTCTGAGGGTCTGAGCAATAGAAATCAGAATAAATACAGGCTAGGCATTGAGGGCAAGGACCTTGGAGGCAGACCACCTGGGTTCAAGGTCAAAATCTGTAACGTATTAATATAACTGATCAATTTACCTAACTTCTTTGTGCCTCAGTTTCATCATCTGTAAAATTAACTAATAATATAATGTCTACATCAGAGAGTTGTAAAATTAAATGAATTCATTGGAAAAGAGACTGGCACACATGAAGTACTATAAAATATTAATTGTTATTTTTACTAGTAATAAAATGTCATCTTCTGCTCTCAAATATTCAATGAATTCTCATCATGATTAGAGAAATTTCCAGAGTGCTTACAGTAGCCACAAGATCCTTCATGATTTGGCACTGAATTACTTTTCCAGGTCTCTTACTGTGTGCTCCTCTCTGCTGCCTGCCCATGTTAACATGTTCTCATGCTGGGCCCTTTGCTCTTCCAGTTCCCTCTGTCTGGAATCCTCTTCCCCCCTGGCCTGCTCCCTTACTTCATTCACATCCCTGCTCAGGTGTCACCTTCTCATGGAACTCTTTCCTGACAACCATATCAAATACTACTTTCATTTCCTATCTGTTTTTTTTTTTTTCTTTTTAATTTGTCTTTAGGATGTTGCCTTCACTGCTATGTAAGTTCCAGGAGGGAGATATGATATTTCCCTAGCATATAGACAGTAGTCTGGACATACTACTCATTTATTAAACATTTGCTAAACTATGAATCCAGTCCAAAACTCTCATGATTCAACTGAGACCCAAAGATATTAAGTGACCAGTTCCTTGCCCCTTCCTTTGATTTACATCTTTTTTGCCAGAATAATTGGAAGAGAAGAAATAAAACAATAAATAGCTTTTCTTGGCTGGGTGCAGAGGAAAGAAAGTACAGAGCAGAGACATTCTACTTTAAGTTTTTGGATGGAAGGTGAAGAGCAGGACTGAGCCAAAAGGAAAAATGTGAACAATGAAACAATTAATGATGTCACCTTCTCTGTCCTTTTATGTTCCCCCTTTTTAGATTACTTAGCCCTTTTCCCTTCAGTCTCCATCCAAGCCCAATAGCTGCTCTCTGGCTGTCCCCTTGCAAGGCTCAACCATGCCATTTCCCATTGCCTCTGCAGTGCCCTGTTTTCCAAGTCAGTGCTCCTTCTTGCTCCTTAGAGTCTCTGCCCCTAATGAAAGCCCCTCTCCCCTTGGTTTGGTTCATCTAGGTGTAGGTAGACAAGCAGGTTGAACATAGTTTTGTTAAGCTGAGACTACTAAGAGCTCAGCCTTATCTCACCAGTGGTATGTGCTCAGGTGCCCAAATATTATTGAAAGTCAAGTGGTTTAGAAGAGGAAATTTGGCTGTGCAGAGGGAGACTTTCCTCCTTCCTACCCCTCAACCTAGCAGGCTATGTGACGTGAAGCCCTGGAAGAAGAGAGGTGAAGGGGGGATTTCCTGGTTCCCTTCCAGAACTCTCTTAGCCTAGGGGTAGAGGTGAGCCCCGGGGTCAGGTGACTCCGTATGGAGGTGTCAAAGTTCAACACAGCTGGACATTAGTTAAATCCAAAGAAGATGGATTTTTCTGTGACTACGGACAGCTTGAAATCTAGAAATGCTTCAAATGTAAATTAAAAAAAAAAAAACAACAACTAAGCTTTATTACGATTTGTGCAGAGGAAATTCGAGTGTTTCAAGAGAATGAGGGAGTAAGGAAGAGAAGGGCTCAGGACAGTCAGAAAAAAAAAAATTACAGGAGATTGGCCAATGTAAATACGATTAGGCCAGCTGTATCTGCTGGTCGGCAGTTATTGAAGTTAAGCTCTTGTCCTCCACAGAGACTGGCCTCCCTGATGATGACATTTCAGAGCAGTGGCTCTCAGGTCCTTGAGAAAGCTCCTTCAGTGTTGAGATACATATTCACAATCATGAGCCCTTTTTAGTAAATGCTCTAAGAAAAGGAGGTCAGAAGCCTATCATCAGATGTTGGCTAGAACAGACAGGAAATTTTCCTGGCAGCCTTGAGCTTTCTCAGACAGGCATTTTAGTGGGAGGCTGGGTCATCACAGGGGCACAGCCTTATGCTGCTAAAAGTCACGCTAGAGTTTGGTCCAGTCTCTTACTTAGCACAGGGGTTTGGATGGAGTTGTTATGTGCTAAGAATTCTGTCCTGCTCAGAGGCCGCTAGATTCTTCCACTAGATACCCATCGTCGCAGAACCAGAAACCCCATTCTTCCCGTTGCTTCTCCTTTAAAGCTAGCTTCACCTCCCTTGGAATGCTTGTGTTCATAGTCAGGCTCCTCCTGCACCATCCATCACAGGAGCATATCTAGATGAGTGACAGGGTGACGGGCAAAGACATGTTTTCCAAAAGACAGCCTGAGTCTTCTTGGCCTATGGCCTAAAGCTCCTGGAGACTGTTAGAAAAGACCTAATTTTCTCTCCCTGCTTTTCTCCTTCCAAACAGAAGCTTTGAAGTAAAGGTCAGGATTTTAATAAAGTCTTGGAGGATGGTTATTATGCAATGTTGACACTTCACTACAGCAGGAAATGTAAAGACAAGAACTTTGCATGCAGAAAGGAGAAACTTACCTTTATGGTGCTCACTTGGCCTTGTATGTAGTTAACAACACATTTACCAGCTTCCAGCCTCCAAAATCTAATCCAAATTGAAGGGATTCTCTTTATAGAAATATCATCACCTATATTATCCCATAAGCCAAACCACCGCAATATTCTTTAGAGCAGACTTAATCTTTGTGGTTCACCATCTGGTGAGTAACAACTAATCAGTGCCAGGTAAAGTCATGCTAATATTTGCTTGTTCCTACAACACTATAAGAGGGCTATGTCATTCAGCCTTCCTCTCCTGCTTCTTTTTTTCCCCCCACTGTGCTGCAGCAGGAAAACTGAATGATCTCTTAGAAGGCAGGCGCTTATATTATTCATCGCCAGAGAAGAGTTTTCAAATAGTCCTCTGGGATTCAGAGACTTTGTATGGGATTTTTTCTCTGCCACCAGCATTAATAAATTTGTTTTATCTTCTACTCATTCGTTTATTCAAACATGGGTTCAACATTTGCTCTATGCAGGCCCTGTGGGGGATGCTGTGGTAGGGTAGGCATGGATCTTTCATTGTAGAAGAAGACACAATGTCTACTTAGATTCTGCAGAGCAGGGTTGGAATAGTATCTCTTCTTCAACGAACAACTCTGACATGGCATAGCCTTCCGACATGCATTATTTCTAAACTTTACAATGGTTTTGAAAGATAGACCTAGTTTTCCCTACTTTCGTCTGGAGAAAATAAAGCCAGAGAAGCTTGCTTGCCTAAGGCCACATAGCTGGTTGGAGTTGAATCCAGTGGCAAGCCTCAGATTTAGCACCTTCTGAGGGCCAGACTTCTCCATGCTACACTAAGGTCCATGAGAAAGGTCAAATAAAATACTTTTGGAGTATGCAGGAAGGAAAGTTGCTTCTGTTTGGAGGGGATCAAGGAAGGAAACTGAGAAGGAGCCAGTAGGAGGGACTGGAAAGACAGGTGGAACTGAGATTCATGATGACAAGAAGGGAAGGGGTGAGCAACTATATGGAACAAGGAACATTCATTTATTCATCCATCCAACTTCTATGCCATATATAAATAGAAGAACTGCAACACGAGGTGGTAAGTGCTTCTGGAAAGAGACAGCACAGCACAATGTTCATGGAAGCCCAGAGGGGAGGCTTGCACATGGCCCTGAAAGGTGGGAAAGGAGAGTGGGGTGAATCCTCTTACTGTCTGTAGAACATGTGGGAAGTAGTGGGAGAAAGGGCTGGAAAACTGTATTTTAATTAGATATTGAAAGAAAGGGGGGAAGTCCTCTTGAAATGAACCATTAGAGAGCAAGAACTCTAACTTGCTGGGCTTTACATCCCAGAATGGTGCTTGACATAAAAAGTGTTTGAACAAATGTGTGCATTACTGATGCCTACCAAGGGCCAGGTGCTCTCTACTCCCAGCGCTTTTTACAAGCATCATGTCATCTTCAGGACATAGGACATCTCCAGGAGATAGGTAATTATTTTAATCCTATTTGAGACTTATGAAGAAATCTGTGAGGCCCAGTGAAGTAATATGGCTTGCACAACATCACAGAGCTAAGAAGATAGAAAGCCGGGTTTTAAGCTTTGACTCTACAACTTGGCATTTTTTCCCTTGCTCTCTGCCCTGCTCTAAAAGCCAGGCTAAGGCAGTGCTGTCTTGTTAGCATTTTTGTTATTATTGTAGATAAATATTTTACGGAAGTTTAACATGAATATGTAAATTTGCACTTATCACATGTGTAGAGCATAATGAATTTCACAAAGTAAACACAAGCACATAACTAGTACTCAGATCAAGAAAATCCCATTACCACAGGTGACAGACTTTGACTTTCTATGATAGCCAATATCTTCATTTCTGTTGCAGTAAAGTACTCCCCCAGAAAGTCTTTATTCATGCACATACGATTCATGGGAAATCATGAATTATTGAGCGATAACCTCCCTAGAAAATGAGTGAGTCAGTCAACAGGGGCACCTCTTGAGGGAGCATGTACATTCCCTAAAGTCAGAGGTTGTCTTTATTAAGCACAGCATCAGAGGCATACCTTGGGATCGCTGGGCCTGGGGCAAATATGGCTCTGTCTAAATACCAACCAGGAAAAAGAAAAGCAACAATGAGACTTCTCTAATTTGGAAATTTATTCATAATTAGCATACTGGCTTGTCGTATTCCTACAACTATAACCTGTGAAAGTCATAGTTGTCAGAGAGTTAGCCCAGATATGGAGAAATCCTGCAAAATAGAAGGACAAGTGGATGCTTCAGAGAGGAAAGAGGCATAATGGTACACTTAACTGGGGCAAGATGACCTGGGTTGCCATCTGGGTGTGACTGTTCATTCTCTGTGCCACTGGACACAGTCATGTCTACTCGCCGAGCTTCTGATTCTTTACCTTTAAAATGGTCATGAACTTGCTTTTTAATTTTGTTTTAGTGGGTTTTTTGGTACGGTTCTTTTGTCTTTAATAATTAGAGATGCCCAGTCCTTAGGCTGGCCTGCGGGTTGTGGGCATAGAGTGAAATTAATCACTCCAGAGTGATTCTAATAATTGAAATCTCATTAGAGAATGACTGGATTTGCTGGTCATATATTAGTGCATATATTAGATCATGTTTTAGTTCAAACATAAATTTAGAAAAGTTCACAAATAGTCATTTAATCTAACTCCAAAGCTGTATATTTAAAATGTATTTATCTGAGAGAATGACCCCAGGGTTTTTATCACAATAGATAATTAAGGGTAATTAAGATAATTAAGTGCAAAATACATTTAATAAAATTTGCACATTTCTCACGGTTGGGTATCACATAAAGTCCACAGGAAGGAAGACCAATTAAGAGATTATTTGATTGTTTTTGCATATGCTTATTAATCTCAAATGAACTATCATATTGTTTACTTATGTAAGATCTGTTTTGATATTTAGAAAGGTTATCATGTGAAAACGAGGATGAAAACAATTCAGAGATTGAAACAACTAGAGCACGTAAAACCCTGTATTGTACCCCACAGAAAATGCACAATAAACTTAAAAAGATAGATTTTGCCTATGAAAACTGAGCAACCATACACATTCACACTCACACTATGGAATACAAGATGACTTCCAGCTGGGAAATCAGAGAAGATTCATGGAGAAGGTATTTGAGATCCGTCTTAAAAGATGGACTGGATTTGTCAAGAAAGGAGGGAGGTGGGAGGCACTTAGGCGATAAACACAGCAGGGACAGAGGCAGGGTGGTGTGAATGTTCGCAAGGAGGAGAAAAGAAAGAAATGGCGCTTGTTTCTTGAAGTTAGTCTCTATCGCTGGGAGTAGGTAAAAATAAGTTAAGCAAGGCTAGTTGGAATCTGGTCATGGCAGGCTTAGCTATATTAAAGCTTTGACTTTGGAAACCTTGGGAAGCCCTTCAAAGTTGACAAGTAAAGGAATGAGTTGCTTCAGGTCACACAGGTGATAGGATTTAGAAGGGTCAGCTAACTCACATTGTCTGAGCTGAAGTCAGAAGATCATTCTCACTGTCCCCAACTACCGGAGAGGTGTCAGTAGACTCATGGAAGAATACCCATCCCAAATACCCCACACTTAAACACTCGAAGACTTTTCTGTAGCAGTCTTTAAGTGTTGGGAGGTGGGTTCCACGAAAGTGAAAGACAAAAATGACATTTGTAATGACTTTCCCTCTGGTACCTTCAAGGCTCTCCAGGGTAGAGAGCCCCAGTTACTTATCTACGTAGATCAGTTGCATGCAGCAGGTAAGCAACAGGAAGCACAGAAGGGCATTGCATTAGAAACTGCAGAGGGAATTTAAAATTGACCAAATGCAATTACCCAAGTTGGAATTTGGCCAAGGTCTCAGGATTTAATATCACCATTCATCCTGGGTCCTTGTAAAGACCCTCTGTGGTCAGACCTTAATTTTATTGTTCTGTAAAATTCATGGGATAGCATTTCTCAGCCTTCCTCCCACCCCCAAACCAGGGCCCTACTTTCTTTTCTTGGCCACAGTGCTTCCAATATGCTTTTGATTGCTCCTGCTGACACCAAGACACTTTCATTGCCCCTGAAGGCCATTTTATTTATTGGTGCTATGTTTCTAAAAGATGCATTTCCTTCCGCCAATATGTTCAGGTGGCTACGTAATAACATAGGCTGACATTTTGGTCACCACTCAGGAGAGACTCAGATTGTATAAATTCCACAGCTCTACATGTCAATTGTGAGGTACCTTGAAAAATTTTTGTACAGGTTGACCTTGCTTAAAAAAAAAATCATAGAAAATATACAATTGTAGAAAATATAGTAGAAGGTAAAATCTAGTACCACATTTTAAAAGTCAAGGAGCTTGGGGCACCTGTATGGCTCAGTGGGTTAGGCCTCTGCCTTTGGTTTGGGTCATGATCCCAGGGTTCTGGGATCAAGCCCTGCATCGGGCTCTCTGCTCAGCGGGGACCCTGCTTCCCCCTCCCCTGTCTGTCTGCCTCTCTGCCTACTTGTGATCTCTGCCTGTCAAATAAATAAATAAATAATCCCCCAAAAAAGTCAAGGAGCTTTAATTATTATGCATACATACACACACAACTTTTGGTTGTGAAAACTAAAACATTACTAAAATTGAGATATATGTATAGAGTTAATATTGCAGAATATTTGAAAAGTCATGTGACAAACATCACATCTCAGTAGTTAAATAGACAAATATGTAACCGAACTATTAATAAATAAGGAAACATAGTTCCAAACATATTTGGAACAGTACTGAACCTCAGTAGTTATCAAAGGAATGCAAATGTAAACAATAAAGAACATTTTTACACTTGTTATTGAAAAAGACTTAAAACTAATTTTGCTAATGAAATTTTGGGATTACTGGTACACTGTTATATTCTCATGATGCTAAAGTTAATAACCACAACTCTTTGAAGAAGTAATTTGGCAATTAAAATCAAGATCTTGAAAATGTTATATTCTTTGAGTCAGAAAAAATTTACCTAAAGAAATAATTCAAAGAGGAAACTGTATCCACATAGATATTGATTAGAAAATGCAATAGTAATCTAAGGTTGATACCTAGAATACATAAAGAACTTCTACAACTCAATAACAGCAACAACAAAAAAAATAGCTCAACTAAAAAATGGGTAAAGAAATTTTTTTGAAGAAGTTATACAAGTGGCCAGCAATCACATGAGAACATGTTCAACATCACTCATCAGCAAGTAAATATAAATGAAAGCCACAATGAAATACCATCACATAGAAAAACAAAATAAAACAAAAACAGAAAAGAAAAAGGAAATAGCAGATGTTGACAAAGATATGGAAAAATTGGAATCCTTGTACACTCTTGGTGGAATGTAAAATGGTTCAACTTCTATGGAAAACAGTGTAATTACTCCAAAATTTTTTAAAAAATAAAATTACTATTTGATTCCATAAATTCCACTTTTGGGTAAAAAATTGAAAGCAAGGTCTCAGATAGGTATTTGTAAACCTTTCTTAATAGCAGCATTATTTGCAATAGTCAAAAAGTAGAAGCAACCCAAGTGTTCATTGACTGACAAGTGGATAAACTAAAGGTGGTATATACATTCAATCCAATATTATTCACTCTGAAAAAAGAAGGACATCCTGATACATGCACAATGTGAATGAATCTTGAAGACATCATGCTAAGTGAAGTAAGCCATCACAAAAGACAAATGCTATATGATTCCCACTTACATGAGGCACCCAGAGTAGTCAAAGTCATAGAGACAGACAATAAAATGATGGTTACTGAGGGTTAAGAGTATGGAGAAGGGGAGTTATTGTCTAATGAGTATAGATTTTTGGTCTTTCCATAGAAAGAATAGGTTTCTGAAGAAAAAAAAAAAAAAAAGAAAGAAAGAAAATGTTTCTGGATGTTGGTTACATAAGATCATGAATGTACTTACTACTAAACTGTACACTTAAAAGTGGTTAGGATGGTAAATTTAATTCTATGTGTATTTCAGCAAAAATTTAAAGAAAATAATGGAAACCTGATATTTAGGAAGTAAGAAAATTATAGTCCATATTGATAGGTCATGTGATAGAGTATCCTTAGATGCTATAATTATAAATAACCTAAAAAATCTTATGGTATTTAAATTTGAAAACAATTCAAAACTCATATTTATAGACATGCAATCAAATATAAAAATGAAAATAAGTGAAGCATTAAGATGTGTAGGACTGTATATGTATAAACTTTGTGATATTTTATTTATACTATTCTACAATAATATTTGTGAAAGAATAAATTGATACCACTCCTCCAAAAACAGAGTTTTAATATCATTTCTTTTATGGGAAAGAATCAAAAATAAATGTTCTTTTCTTTTTAACTTTTTTTGTTTTAATTGCAGTATAGTTAGCATACAGGTGTACAATACAGTGATTCAGTGATTCTGTACATCTCTCAGTGCTTATCATGATAAGTGTACTTTTGGGGTGCCTGGGTGGCTCAGTTGGTTAAGCGGCTGCCTTCAGTTTAGGTCGTGATCCTGGGGTCCTGGGATTGGGCCCAGCATTGGGAATCCCTGCTCAGCAGGGAGTCCGCTTCTTCCTTTCCTCTTTCTCCCTCTGTGTCACCCTCTCATGCTCTTTCTCTTTCAAATACATAAAGAAAATCTTTTAAGAGAATGTTATCAATGGAAAGGACATGGATTTAAATCCGTATCACAGAACTCACTCTTGCTTATTGTGGTTTTTCTGGTAACCTCCCCATATGTGGCCTCTCTGCCTCCACTTTATTTTTGTCTTTAGCTAAACATGGCATTTAAGCTGGTGGTTCAGGCTATCTTGGAGAGTTACTCCCAAATATACATGAGGTATACAAGTTCATAAACTTTTCTTTATTGAAGAAATGATACGTGCACCCTTAAGCCCCTTCACCTATAGAAACAAATGTTCTTCCTCCCCATGGAAAAGTGCACACATAAGTAACTTCCACATAGAGAAGCCTTTTTAGAAAGAGAAATCAGAAGATGTATTTAGTCTGGGATAAGAGCAGTGCATAGAACTACAGAATTTGAACCATGAACTACAGAAAATCACAAGGATACAAAGAAACTAAGAGTATTATTGAATGGTTTATGTTTTAGCAGATCTAATTTGTGATTCCTTTTTAATATTATTATTATTGTTATTGAATTTTTTTCCTTTTAGATGTTTGGTATTATGAGATTAGTAAGCTTTGTTTTTGTTCATATCTAATGCTGCAAAAACAATTTGCTATCGTTTACTATATCTCCAATTCTGTAATGCGCATCAACAGAAAAACATAATTCAGTAAATATTCTTTATAATAAGTACTTCTTAAAGGAAACTTTAAAATGTCAGCTTTAAGTATTTATTCATTCAATAAATATACATTTTTTTCTTCACAAAATAATTTATAACATATTTAAAATTCACAAACATGTCGGATGTTTCTAGAGGTTATTTAACATGTCACATTTTTTTTGTAACTGTAAAAATGAGGTAAGAGCCTTCATTCCCTTTGTGATAGTCAACTATTCTGTGAGCCTAAGTGAAATCATTGAAACCACCATCTATAAAACAGTTAAGATTTAATGAAGAGTTCTTTATGAAGCAGAAACCTGGAAAAAAGAGATAGAAGGAAAGATAGTGCCGAACTCTATGTCCCCAAAATGTGGCTCTGTGAGCACATGAAAGTGGGAGCATATTAAAAACAATAGAGTAAGGGACACTCGCAACAGGCCCCACCATTCTTGACTGGCCCTTCCTACTATTTGCCCAAAACCCAGCTTGGGCTGTTGTTCAACTTTCTGACTAATTGATGATGGATTCTTGAATGATATGTGACTCTCTATACCTGTAGATTAAAAAACCTTTATCTCGAAAGGTAAGTTACTGGTGTGGATGAAAAGGGTTTATGCATTTGAATTGCCTACCAGGTGTCTAGTACATTACTTGTGAACAGAAAATGGGAGTTTCCGCCCCCACTCCTTGACTTAAAATGAATTTCTAATTTGTCTCTTGTTCCCAAGGAACTACAGGTACTGTAAGAGAACCATAGCTGATACTAATTCTCATTCTCCCCAAAGTCCAACACAATTCTTCCCATGTGATAGGTATTTGATATACATTTATTGATTAACATAAGCATTCAATAAACACTTTTTGCTGGGTCAACATTGCAGCCGGAAACATATGGTTTTAAAATTCTCTCCTGATTTATTATAAGGAGTCCAAAGTACCAAACAAAGAGTAACTGGGGACCCAGCTCCTACCTTACTGTTTAAAAAGAGGGAAAGAGCCTTCCTGGAATTGCTGTAACAATTACAATTTTTATTTTTATGCACTTCAGTGTACCATATAGGGCATTAAGCTCTATAACCTGATCCTCAAAACAATATGTAAGAAACCTAAGAAGCAGTAATCATTATTCCCATTTTAGCATAAGGCTCAGATTGGGTAATGTAACTTGCAAATATATAAAAATTGTCAGCAAAGGGACCTGGATCCAGATCGGCCACCCCGTGTCCTCGTTACAGCACTGCTTTGGTTCACACAGTACAAGATGTGTTCCAACGCAAGCCCTCATACGGCCTTGCAGACCTGACCTTATAATTTGCCTATCTCCAAGTCCCACAGAAGTAGTCAGTTTCTTCATCATCTGGCTTCACAGTATTCTGAATCTACACCTAGTCCTATATTGTGATTTATTGAGATAAGCTGACTTCCCCTTGAGAAAGACACACAAAAGATGATTTTTATTAAAATTATTGTAACCGTCATTATTATTTCATATGGACTGCTACAGCAATGGTTTTCATACTCTGTTCTCATTAAATAATCATTACCTTTGACATTTTCTACCTTACCTTTGAAGACCCACCACTCAGAGCTAAGGTTTTGAAAAGCATCTTAGTGTAAAAGGAGTGGGTAAAATTGTCTAGTTTGCAAACTAATTAGGTAAAATTGGCATCTCGAGAGGGAGACTGCCAGCATCCTTCCCAGGCATTGTTGACAGCAGCTGTCTGTCATGAGCCCAAGTGCCATGTGATGTGGCTTCACAGGCCAGTCTTGCTGATATGATAATCTGGTATCTGGTCACTTAAGAAGCTCTGGTGTATTAGGGAATATTAAATAATGTGGCTGCCTTTACCACTGCACTGGCCTGTCTTAATCTAAGATATGGGACAAAAAATTCAACTGATTGACAGCACAATTCAAGGATACAGAAACCACATGCTATAATATACGTGTCCTTCATATTAGCCTTGCTTCCCTTCTCAGGCCTGCAGCCGATAAATCATTGTTTACCACGCATCTGCTACTTACAAAGTACTGTGCAAGGATTATGGGGAAGAATATTCTAAATCTGACCCATTCTCTGCTCTCAACAAATTTTTAGAATCTCAGAAGGGGTGAGAGTAGACAAACAGGGAAACCTGGGTGGCTTAGTGGGTTAAGTGTCTGCCTTTGGCCCAGGTCATGATCTCAGGGTTCTGGGATCAAGTTCTGGATCGGGCTCCTTGCTCAGCAGGGAGCCTGCTTCTCCCTCTGCCTGCTGCTTCCCCTGCTTTAACCTCTCTCTCTCTGACAAATAAATAAATAAAATCTTAAAAAAAAAAAAAAGTAGACAAACAGATACCACAGAAAGAAAATGGGAGCTATAAACAGTTACAGAGTGCAAAGGAATTTAGAAAAAAATAAAAATTAAAGAAATCACCCTAATTTCCTCTATCTGGCAAACTGTCTCCTCCATGTATGTTCCTTTGTTTTAAACAATTCTGCTAAAATCTAAGATCACACATTCTCACTTTGTATCCTATGTTGGTTCTTCCTAGAGTAATCTCCATCCAAAAAATTAAGGTCTCTTTTTGCCCCTGCTATTCCTACTCTTGGTTTTAATGAGAAGTAGATTAGTTCTGCTCATTAAGTGGTTTGAAATACTATGTTTTATTTTCTGCTAATAGAAGTCTTAGCATCCATATAGCTAAAATTTCAAAGGAGATAGGAAAGAGGGATTATCCAATTGTCTGGACTCAAGCACACGCCTTCCTTCTTGGGATCATCTCTTACAAAGGACAGTGAGGGAGAGACAACATATGACAGCAAGACATGCATACTACTACGAAAAATTTTAAAGGTCAGACTGCAAGTGACCTGCTCTTATATGTGAATTTCACAGTGACTAAAGAACAAATGTTCTGAAGAGATTAGCTGGATAAAATGACTATTATAAACTCACCATTTATGTATGTCAGGACAAATGGAGCAGCCTAAGAGCATTTTTTTTTTCTGAATTTCTTTGAGGTATGACAGAGAAAATTAATTTGAGACTAGAGAATAGGAAGGGAGAGTTATAAATTTGGAATTTGACAAATAAGGCAAGCTTATACAATGTGCCAAGACTGAAATAACAAATGAACTTATGAGAAAATCCCAAGTCCTTGTGAAGAAGTCTCTTTTCTTAAGAAAATTTTTTTTTCCAGCCAGTCCTTTTTCTATTTTTTTCTTTTCATCTTTTTGTTGTTATTCTTGTTTTCTCTGTCTCTAAAATCTTGAGCCATAATCAGATCATCACCACTGTCATCATCATGGAAAAAATACATTAAAAGTGAGTGTGCATTTTTTTCCTGAGTTGTATACAAGCTAGCACATAACCACTAAGTTCCATTTTAAACTTTAGGCCTCAAGGTGGAGGGGAGGGTTACAGAACATACAAAAATTAAATAATAGCATTTATATATGTGTATGATATATATAGATATGATATGTATAGAGGGCAACTATAAATTTATAGTGCTGATTTTTCTTATGCATGTATATACCAGTGCCCACGCACACAGCCCACACAGCCCAGGCAGTACTCTTACTATATATATGTGTGTGTACACACAAACACACATGCACAATACTTTATATAACACTTTGTCCATCTGCTTAAGAAGTTTCCATACATTCCCTTCAAGAGAGTTAAATGTGCACATGTGTTTCCAATTTAAGATCAGGTGAATCCATCTCTATTTCGACCCCACGCATGGTATGTTGTGCCCCAAAACACAGTCGGCAGTTAGTAAATATTGTTTGAACTAAACTGGATTGAACGGTGAATGCTGTAACTAATGAATTAAATCAATGCAATATCGATAGAATGGGTATCACAGGCACAGTGAGACTTGGCTTTAAACTATAATTAGAATAGTTCAAGTCCTGGGGAGTTGAAGTATTAAGTATTATGGCGCAGTAAAGAGGACATATATGCCCAGACACGGAATTCACAGAATCTGGGTGTGAGTCTCAGCTCTGCTACTGATGAGTCCTGTGACCGGGGACAATTTAACATCTCCTAATAGTATACGCCTGCTGAAGCATGAGACAGCAAACTAAACAACAAGCTGTCTACAGGCAACTTGTACCTGCTCAGTACATGCTACCTGTTGCACGCTTTCTCCTCTTCTGTTCTAAGTTTCAGCTGTTTAATATTTGGAAGTAAGAACTTTGTCTTTCCTGACATTTAAACATGCACTCCCTCTCCTACTTAAAGGAAAGTTAAATGCATAAAAATGTAAGACCTTTGAATTAGTTCAGTTATACTTTCCACTGTGTGATGCAGCCAGCATGTATCTTCCAATGGAAAAGGTAACTAACTGTGACCATCCACTTTTACCCAGGTTTGTTCATCTCAGTGAGCCCTCCTGCTTAGGCGCTAACGAGGTGGCATGGCAGTTAAGAGAATGAAGGCAAGACTGCAGGGACTGTGACCATGGACAGATCACTTCTCCATCCTCTGAGTCACAATTCCTCTATCTTTAAATGAGTTAGTTACACCATATCTCAGGGTCATCCTAAGTTTGGTGATAATGCATACAGAAAAAGACTCTTGTTTATTTGAATTCATAAGAAACAACAGAAAATACAAGTGGGAAAAAAGGAGAGTTACTTGACCTCATCAGAGAATGGATTCTTCTTCTTCTTCCTTTATTTTTTTCTTTTAATTTCCTCTGTCCCACGATTGTTCAAATTTTCAGCCAACTCTCCATGGCTATACTTGCTTTGTAATTTGAACAATTCCTTCAAACAATGACAGTTCATCTTTTTCTCATAATCTCTCTTTCTGCAACCCATCCTCTTTGACGGCTTACTGAGAGCTTCCTGTGTATCAGCTGCCCTGGTGCTATGGGCCCCGCACAAAATAAGACATGGTCCCTGTTGCCAACTGAGAGACAGAAAGGAAGATAAGACAAGTGAGGGAGAATAAATAAATTCTCTAATTAGGGCAGAAGAGGTAGGGAGTTTTGAGGGGAGAGTGATTAATTCTGACTAAAGAAAGCAATGCTTAGTAATTAAAAATAAATGAATTGCAAATTTCCATACACCCTGCTCAAGTTGACTTTTGCTTAAAATATAATAATATTTGAGAATGATGCAAATTTAGGCCATCAGTCCTGCTCATGGAAGGTTCTGCCGAAGTGCTAGATCCCACCTTCCCTGGTAAGAAAACAGTCAGATATGTGGAGGGGATTCTGACCTAAAGAGCTCTATTCATCAGTCATGCTTCTAATTCAGTCCTTGATTCATTCATTCATTCATTCAAAAAAAATTATGAAGGAAATCCTCTATGCCAGGTACTGACTGGGTTTAGGGATATAGAAATAATTGAACTGACAAAGATTCACCACTGCTTCTTGGAGGAATGGCTTATTCTAGGACTGGGGCAGGCAATATTCAAGATGAGCATAGAGCACCTCTTAATACCAGAAATTAGTAAAGTTCTTAAAAAAAAAAATTGATGGTAATGCATCTGACGGGCACAAGAGTGACTGAAAGAGTTCCCACTGGTCAGAGCTGGGGCAACCTGAAAATAAATAAATAAATAAATAAATAAATAAATAAATAAATAAATAAATAAAGTGGGATTGGAATCTAACCTAAAGTATAAAATAAAATATCCTCAAGTTTATACTGATAAAAATAAATGGTAATTTATTAAATTGGTGAGACGAGACAAATCTCCCATGCAGAAGAATCCCAAATAATTTACAAGACACTTTGTCTCCTAGGAGTCGGAGTGTACTCACTCTTCCTTAAATATGGAGTGAATGTAGTGACTTCCTTCCAAAGATTACAATACGAAAGAGTGGGTAGAAGGAAAATAACAGTACCCTGGAGAAATCCTGACAAACCTAAGTCAGTCAGGTGATCAAGGGCAGCACATAAATCATAATGATAGTAGGGACACTCCATATGTAATGAAAATGACACTTGACTTCTGTGACCTTCCTGTCCAAAACTCATAACATCAGTCTAATCATGAGAATAACATCAGAAAATTCCCCAAAGAGGATATTTTGTGTTCTCCTACAATGTATCTGACCATTGTGCTTTAAAGCTCTCAAAATCAGGGGCACCTGGGTGGCTTGGTAGGTTGAGCCGCTGCCTTTGGCTCAGGTCATGATCTCAGGGTCCTGGGATCGAGTCCCGCATCGGGCTCTCTGCTCAGCAGGGAGCCTGCTTCCCCCTCTCTCTCTCTGCCTGCCTCTCCGTCTACTTGTGATTTCTCTCTGTCAAATAAATAAATAAAATCTTAAAAAAAAAAAACCTCTCAAAATCATCAAAAACAAGGAATGTCCGAGAAACTGTCCAAGCCAATGGGAGCCTAAGGACACATGGCAACAACTCAGTGTAATATCATGTTCTGGATGGGATCCTGGATTAGAAAAGGGTATTACAGAGAAACTAAGGAAATTTGACTAAACTACAGGCTTTCGTCAATAAAAGTAATGTTTCAGTATTGGTTCATTAATTGTGACAAAGGCACCATAGTAGAGGGATATTTTAATAATAAGAGAAACCGGGTGCCAGGTGTATGGATACTGTCTTCTGTCTTCTCAATTTTTTTGAAAATACAAAGTTGTTCTAACAATTAAAGTATATTTAAAAATTTTCACCAGTTAATGAAGTTTAACATCTAGTGCAAAATGAAAAGTAAAATATATAGTATGTCAGATGAAAAAAATTATGTGAAAAAGAATAAGGAAGAAATGGAGTAGAGGGTGCTAGGAAGAGTATAATTTTATCCAGGGCAATCAGAGAAGGTCTATTGGAGAAGGTAGCATTTGAACAGACTTAAAAGGTGAGGCAGGGATCGCATAGCAAACTGGAGAAAAGAGATTTCAAGAGGATGGAATAGAAGGGCAAAGGCTCAGGTAGGAGCAAACTTCTCATGTCGGAGGAATAGTGAGGACACCAGTGTGCGTACTACAGTGGAAATCAGACATATGATGGTTGGCTACGCCATGTAGTGTAACCACAGTGTAAGGTATTTATCTCTCATTCAGAGTGAGATGCGAAGCTGCTGGTGGATTCTCAGCAGAGGATCAGCACGATCTGATCCATTTTTCAAGGGATGGGATATTTCTGAGTGTTGCCCTGATCACAGACTGTAGGGAAAACAGCAGAAGCAGGCAGTCTGTTGCAATGATCTAGATGAGAAATGATAGCGGTTTCAGCTAGGGATGTAGAGGTAGAGATGGTGAGAGGTGGTTGATTCTAGATACATTTTTAACATAAAGGCAATAGAATGCTAACTGTTGGAAAGAAGGGTCTGAGGGAAGGACTCCGTGGAACAAGGATGTATGGCTATAAACTCAAAGGGGAAGACTGTAAAATGAGCAGGTTTGTGGTGGAAGACCAAAAGTTCCTCATCAAGTTACTTTTCTTCTACCTCCTAAATACCTTTCAAATTTGTCTTTCTGCTGTCTCCACTGCCACCTGTCTTATCAAATATCCATCATTCTTTCTCCTGGACTTTTGCCATGGACTCCTAACTGGACTCTCTGCTTCATTCTTATCCTCTTCCTATCAGTTTCCTTCCTGGAAATGAATATGAGTTTCTTTTCCAAATGTAAATGGATTGGGGCGCCTGCATGGCTCAGTCAGTTAAGCTTCTGACTCTTGATTTCAGCTCAGGTCATGGTCTCCGGGTCCTGAGATAGAGCCCCTTGTGAGTGGCTTCCCTGCTCAGGAGGCGTCTGCCGGAGATTTTCTTTTCCCTCTCCATCTGCTCCTTCCCTCTGCTACTCACTCGCTTTCAAATAAATAAATAAATAAATCTTTTAAAAAGTAATAAAAAAATAAAAATGTAAATGGATCAAATCACTCACAGCATTAAGCTGTCCAAGTGATTTTCTTTCACTCTCTGTAGCTGAAACCAAATTTCTGTCTGTAACTTCAACCTCATGTCTTTAACTCACTAAATGCCGTTCAGATTGGTCTTTTCTCAGTTCCTCCATAGCAAGCTCCTTCTATCCCTCCCTCTGGCCCTGTTCTCCACTTCCCACCTGCCCTGCATCCCCCAGAGCATTTGCTGCAGAAGGAGCTGCTGGAGCTGGAATACATATCCCAGGAGTGGCACCTACTTGGTCCTTATACTTTGGCCTCAGAAAGCTGTCTTCCTTGTTCTTATTTAAAACACAGGTGTTATACGCAAACAATGAATTATGGAACACTATATCAAAAACTAATGATGTACTGTACTGTGACTAACAAAGAAAATAAATAAATAGATAATTTTAAGATTAAAAACGAACAAACAAGCAACAACAACAACAACAAAACAAAGATGTGTATGGGAAGGTCAATGTCAGCAGCCCTCTGTCTTAACCGTTAAATGGGTCTGAAAAAAACAAAACAAAACAAAACAAAAAACACAACAAAACACACACACACACACACACACTCCCCTTCTCAGTGTTATTCTGTCTAAGCTACATGTTTATTTCTTATCCCAATTTGTCATTCTGGTGCTTTTGTTTTTCTGTCTCTTATCCCATCTAATCTATAAACTATATTATCAGGGGCAGGAGATCTGGTCAATAATTTATTTAGTCCAGTAATTTGTTCCAAATGCCAAGCCATATTTAGAGCTCAATAAGTATTTGATGAGTTGATATATTTTGAGGGTTTCCTATTATTTTATTAACACATTCCTTGGGCAGGTTTTTGGCCTCAGTTTTACATCCCCATCCTGGATGACACACTATGGAGTCCATAGAGTTCATACAGAAACACCCATGAATGCTTCACCTGCAGAAGTCGCTTTGCAGCTAGTGTCAATGATAACATCTCATTGAGTGGGCCTCTCTGTTCTGCTCAAGTGGAGTAAAAATAGGCACTGCTTAGCAACCAGCATTTCGTACTGAGCTCTCTCCTCGAAGAGGGCAGAGTAATGCTGGGGCTAAAACTGTGACGGGATTTAGGAACTAGTAAGTATATTAAACAATTAGGGAAGAGTGCTTTTCAGAAAGAGTTCCGAACAATTGCTCCAGAAAAAATATGAACCTGACATCTAATGATGAAAAGACCCCTTTTTACAGTAAACCTTGTCATCATCTAAATTAGAGAGTACACTCGGGTCAGATTACAAAAGGTTCTTCACAAACCAAAATAGATCCATAGCACATAAATCCTCCCTAACCCTCCTGACTAACTTGATTCATTGCTCTTATTACCACACACCCACCAACCACGGAGATAAGTTAAAACCAAATTAAAAACTGAACTTTGCTTATTTGGGGTTTTTGCTTTGGGTTTCATTATTAATTCTGATCAGCCAGCTGGTATATCCAAGTCTCAATTTTATTCCTGCCACTTTATCTCCATATAAACCGGGTTAAGTCACTTTTGGACTCTAGGTTCCATTTTCCTCAACTGTCAAGGGAGGTGATTCAGTGACCTCCACAGCCTCTTCGACACCTAAAAGTGAGTGATGGAATTAATCTTACTTTTTATCAACAATCTAGCTTCCTGAAGCAAGGATTAGCAAAAGCATTACATTAGCAAAATGTGATGATTTCAAGAGACATAAAATAAATAAAATACATCTACATTTTCAGTACTAGGTGCTCTCATTTATACATCTCATTTAATCCTTCCAATAATCTTTTGAGGAAGGTAGTGTGCATTGTTTACAGACAAGAAAACTTGGGAAAGCAAAATGTATACCTTAAATTACACACAACTAACATTTATAAGTAAAACTAGTATTTTAATTCTGATTATTTGATTCTTAAGGATAGAGAACTTTCTCCCATATTACAGCTAAGTTACAATAAAATTAGAAAACTAAGTTAGCAATTTATTGTCTTTCTGCTCCAAATGTATCCTTCAAAACATTCTCTGATCAACACTGGAATTTTTTTTTTTTTAAGATTTTGTTTATTTATTTGACAGAGAAAGCACAAGCAGGGGGAGCTGCAGAGGGAGAGGGAGAAGCAGGCTCCCTGTTGAGCAGGGACTCCGATGTGGGACTCTACCCTAGTAAGCTGGGATCATGATGTGAGCCAAAGGCAGATGCTTAACCAACAGAGCTACCCGGGTGCCTCAACACTGGAATGTTTATAATAATTTCTCCTTAAAAGAGAGCACCAAGATTGCTCAGTAGAGTGCACCAGTGGGACATTGTGGAAGGAAGAGGCTCCCTCTGCCTCCTCAAGGTCTGCGAGCAGATGTGAAAATATCTGGTGAAGCCTCCCTCAGCCACGAGCTCAGAAGACAGCCTCTCTAGGATCCTACAGCCTCTGTCTGATGATAACCTCTCAGCTACCTGCTCAGATTCTGGGTGAGTGCTAAGCTCCTATGGTCTGGAGGGTCACATACCCGGCAGTGGTTTCATCTGTCCGGCCCTTCTTCAACTCAGCATGGCCAGCCTGGCTCTGAAGCCCTTCTGTGCGGGGGGCTGCCGCATTTCCACGGTACCCATGTGTCACAGACTGCTGACTTCCTGCAGTTCACCTGTAGTCAGAGGATTATCTATTGTTTGTCCTGATCTCCAGCCCAGTTCTAGCCATCTTTGTTTTCCTATGGCTAAACCATACCTTCTCCTATGGGGTCTGAACTTCTTCCAAGTATGAGATTTCTTGGCACTCCATTAGCCCCAGGGCATCATATAGAGTTTCTTTATATCTTGCAGTTACTCCCTTATAATGGTTAATTTTTTTTTTTTTAATATTCAACTTCCCCTGTTTAATCTAAGTGGTTTCCATTTCCCTCTTGACTGGACCCAAACCGCTACATCAGTGGAATTAAGATTGTCATACATTTCAGCACGAGGTTGTATTTATTGTAGAGAGGATAAAGCTCTCAATTGTTTTTTAAAAAATTGCATCTTAGAGAATATCATAGTTTAAAGAAAGATAACTTTCAATTTATAATGATCCCAGTGTCATACAAATGAAATGAATAGAGTAATAAGAGAAGATTGTCAAAAACAGGTCTAGCAACCAACCCTAGGGAAGGTTTGAGGAGCAATTTGGGTCACTGAAAAATGCATTTCAGTTTAGCTCCAAAAACTGTTCCTTCTTTTCCTATTTTTAATATTGTGAAACCATTCTGTAATGAAAAAGAAGGGTAGGAGCTATTGGCACAATTGAGAGTAAAGTTGACCCCCTCACCACCCTTAGGTGGTTTCTGTCTGGATATTTCTATCTTTTAGGAACTTCTAAAGTATCTCTCTCAACTGGAGAGAAGATTCTGGTGGAGTGACAGAGAAATCCCTCTTGTGTCTAATTTGGTTCAATGTTTCTGCTTCTGGATTAAAAACAAAGAGGGAAGATTTGTTAAACTTTCAAATAACAGAATGTGCAAAGAATAATAGATGTGTCGGTATAGAATAAAGAACCACAAATTTGGATCTGTATGGAGTTGAAGCTAAACACTCTAATGACTCTAAATGAAAGCTGGATCTTCAGTAGATTCATATTTTAAGACAAGTTCTTAACATTTTATGACTCTCCCCAAAGGAGAGGGAGTTGACTATTTTCTCAATGAGAAATCATGTGTATTGCCTGTCTCTGCTGATTGCTCTTGGTAAAAGTGGAACCCTTGATGAATTTTCAGAAAGATTCATAGATATAAAGAGTTCACTGTCTTGATCTTCTTTTCTTTTATCAGTTCCCAAGGTTCAGACATGGGTTGTGCCTACACAAAACCATAAATCTGGTCAATTCAGGTTGAAAAGAAAAGCAAGTCAAATGACTGGAAAATAAATCAAGGAAATGTCAATTATAAAACAACTCCTTGCATGACTCGGTTTTTCAGGTTCCATGTCCATATTAGTGTCTCAAGCACGATATGTAACTATAGACAATTTAAGGTGTATTAATGTAAGCAATGAAAGATGTTATAGCCCATAATAGAAAATGAGCTACCATATATAGATAGGTGCCTTAGATAAAGTCACCATAAAGGATTTATAATAATGGAGAATAGTATAATAATTAAAATAACTAATAATTCTGAGAGCACTCTAGTTTCCAAGTATTATGGTAAGCACTATACTTGTCTTAAAGATCAAATAATTCATTAAATTCATATAGATGTTGGATTTGCATCTTACCATGCCTGAGTCTCAAGCCAGTTTTCTGCACTGCCAGGGTTGAAAGGAGACTGGATATCACTTGGTCCACACCTCATTTTGTGGGAGAAATAGTTCTGAGAGGAAAAATGATGTGCATGACATAGACTCACAGAATCAGAGCTCAAGTATATGTCTCCTGCCTCCTTGTCTGTTACATTTTCCAACACACAAAATCACAAGGGACATCAGATTCCCCTTGATGCTATGGAATGTTTTTCTGAATCTTCTTATATACGGAGTAGGATAGGACAAAGGTGGGAGCAGGGGAAGAGAGGCAATTGTTAAATGAGTTTAAACCAGAGCCTAAGGAATTGGTAATGTTCAGATATGGATAAGTAGTTCAATACATATTTTTTTATGCTTACATAAAATATGAGGGAAAGTTCATGGGACAATTACTGTGTTAGGTGCTATAGGAGATCAAAAAACCAATCAGGTATAAATATTCCCTTCAAAAGCATTATATAAGGTATGATAGAGGAAAAGTTTATATCTATAAACTATTTTAATACAAGGCAGTCATGTTTAAGTCCACATGAAATTTCTTTAGAAGAGTATTGCCTTGGATAATTAACCAGTGCATTCATTATATTGTAAGTTCCATGACTAAGAGCCCAGTCTTTGAGTTACACTATCCCCTGAATTTGAATCCCAGACATTAAACTAGTCAGAGGAAAGCAAGAAGAACTGAAGGGAGGGAGGAAGAGAAGAGGGGAGCAAAGGAAGGATACAAATGTTATCCAATACAGAAGAGATACTAATTGATTCCAATGTAGAAAGTACTCCTTGTCTCCAGGAAAGTCATGGCATCTGAGCTAAGCGGGGAAGACTTCGCAGAGTTTCAATATGTGGAGTGGGATCATCTATTCAACTTCAAATTCTGTCTTATTCTCAGAGTTGTAAGAAATTTATGAAAATGAAAAGTCAGTTGAAAATTTTTCTCTTTCCACCATTCTAGGTGGATAGGTAAGAATTTGTATCCTAAAGTCTAGGGCTGAGGTCATCAACTTCCAGCCTGTGGGCCAAATTTGGTCACAGATATCTTTTAACTTGTCTGTAAATCATGCATAAAGATATGCATGATTAACGTACATAAATTGTTGTCCAAGTTTCCTAGATTCTGTAAGCCCTCTCCCTTCAGATTCTTGCATGATCCTAAAAGCAGGAGCTGCCCTTCTAACAACAGTGACTGAGATATCATTTCCCCTCACATTTTCTGGACAGGCACACATCCAGATATACATCATTTAGGATAAAAAAGAAATGTGAGGCTTTTTGGCATACAAACAAACAAAACCTTAGCTTTTCACAAGTACAGATGGAAGGAGAAGGAAGCATTTTAGGTTGGGAGAAAAGGCAACAACTCAAAGTGTGTTCAAGGAAAGTAAATAGGTGAAGAAATAGTTATGTGAGTGACATCTGTGATGGTAAAGGGAGAAATGAAGTGAAAAATGGGGAAATTTAGGTGTGTTGTGATCACATCACAGAGGCTCTGGAATGCCAAAGTAAGGAGTGTCTACTCAGCTCTTCCCCCTCTGTCTTTTTTGAGAAGGTTCAAAAATGTGTTAAACCTATACAACAACCTGAACAAAAAATAAAATTAAAGGAAATGTATTCAATCATAATCCCATTTTCTTTTATTTTATTTTAAGATTTTATTTATTTATTTGACAGACAGAGACCAAAAGCAAACAGAGAGGCAGGCAGAGAGAGAGAGGAGGAAGCAGACTCCCTGCTGAGCAGAGAGGCAGATGCGGGGCTTGATCCCAGGACCCTGGGATCATGGCCCGAGCCGAAGACAGAGGCTTTAACCCACTGAGCCACCCAGGCGCCCCCATAATCCCATTTTAAATGAGAATTTTTTTCCCCTTAAGTTTTTGTCCCTCATTTATCACAGTCCCTAAATATTTTCTAAATTATATCTGTAAGAGAGATGCAATGTGGATCTACAATTCAATCCCACAATTAACCTTTGATCAAATAGTATTTTAGTTCTTGACTAGACCAAGTGCTTCTGTACACATTATCATTCGAGTCCCACAACAATGATATATAAGCAAAATTATGTTATCTCCTAGATGGAGCTAAATCCCCTATTTTGTGTCTCTTGGTCCCCAGTGTTCTAGAATCCCCGGTCAGCACTGTGGGGCAGCACTGTGTTTCATCTGATCTTAGTTCTCTGGGCAGCTCTAGGCACAAAAGGGGTATGCTCCACAGTATAAGGCTCATGGGCTCAGGCTGACCTAGAACCAGGTGTGTTAACCAAGATGGACATTACAATGGGACTAGGGAGTGACCAGCCTGCAGGTGGCAAGTCCTGTATTTTTGGAGGGAAATGGGACATGAATGAGAGATGCTCAGGGGTAGGCAGACAAAGAGGTGACTCTGTAGGGTGGGGCAGGTTACTGAGCAGACCTGTAGTCTATGTAGGAAGCATCTAGAGAGTAAGGAAAATTCTTTATCTCTAGCCTGTTGAGCATATCAGGAAGACAAGGATTCAGAATTGTAATGGTTACAGGAAGAAACAAGAGTCAGAGTGTGCTTTTCAACAGCAGTGCTTCTCAAACTTTCAGGTGCATTAGACTCACCTGGAGGTCTTTTCAAAAATGCTGATTCTGATTGAATAGGTCTGGGGTAGGATCTGGGATCCTGCAGCTCTAACAAGCTCTCAGATTTTGACCATGTTTATGGTTCTCTGTTGAGTAACAAAGCTCTAAAGCAAAACAGAGTCAAGACAGATGAGCTACCGGGAGCTCTAACACTGTCTTAGGTGAGAATCCTTCCTGAAAATTCCAAAGTCCAAACTAGCATGTGGGGATCACCCAGCTTCTGCTACGCAGAATGAAAGAGCTCAACACAAAGCTAAGCCTCCCCAGGCTCTGT